>NC_060246.1:27841074-28144104 GCF_921293095.1 Ischnura elegans
TTAATTGTGTATATATACCATTTTCTATCGCAATTTTACAGCAAATTTATTTCAAATCAAAGTATACGATCTAAATATTGAATACATTTATAGCTCGGCGGAAGAAGTTCTACTATTTTTACGGTACCATTTATAATATCTTATGATTAGCAATTCGAGCCCGTCGTGAGTTATTTTTACCGCAGGAACTCTCCAGTCTTTCCCTCCTTCCATCTTCCGACCGGACGAGTCACTTAATTTCAAGTTGGATGGCACCAACAAAGTTAACGACTGGAGCGGACGAAAACGATTTCCACCCCCGCTCCCCCTACATCTCCCCGTTCCCTCTTCCTCCTCCCGCCACCACGACGACGACTGCTCGAGCAGACCACCCCGAGGTCACATGTGAGGCACAACTGCCCGCCCTGCAGCAGCGAAAGGATGAAGAGATAAGACGAGCGGACGGAGAGAGAGAAATTCTCGTCCCACTAGAGTGAGTGGGGGTCGAGACCTCACACTTGACAGAGAAGCCCGCCGTTAAATAAGGGCCTTGCCCACGGTGCTACTTCATGCCCCGCTAAAGTGCGCTACCTTGCTTGCTTGGTATTCACAAAGAAACGTACGGTTTGCTCGTCACGCGCGGGCAAGAGAGGCTAGCCTTTAATTAATGGATTGCGCGAAGTTGATTAACGAACTTGAACAAACGACATCCGATGGAGCGCGAATCGCAAAGGCATTTGAATGAATGGTATCATTAAGTGGTGGGCTCAATCACGACACTGAATGATCGGCAAGTTAGTTTAGGTATTGAAAAGAATCGTGTCAATATCATCAACAAAAAAAACAGAATTGCTTCGTTCTGGATAACTTACGACTTATTACATTAAATAAGCTCAATGACCATATGTTATCCAGACAGATCAAAATATTTCTGTGGGACAAGTTCTAAAGCTATTTCCTGGAAGGTGATATGAATGGCAGGGAAATGGATGCAAGAGCTGATGACTTTAAAATAAATTCCCATGAACTGAAATTTCCAATATATACAATACTACTAATTAAAAATGGCAGAACCTTTAATATTCCTTCCCTTACCGATTCATTCTCCCCCTGTGTATAAACCAATACTTGCGGGAAGAAAAAATGCATGGATATTCTTATTACGCGTCGAGGCCACTTTATAACACCATTTATCGTGAAAAATAATCTAAATATGGCGTTTTTCGCTGTAATAATATTGAAAAAATACCGTATTTCAATCGCCTTCCAAATCGCAATCAATGCACGATTAACTAGTTTAAGCTAAATGAAATTGAAGATTAATGAGATTGAAGCTTAAGGTTTTACAAAAAAATCTGCGCATAGCCTTACAACTCAAATATATAAGGTTCCAATGGTATAATAATTAACTGAAAATGATTGAAAGATACTCGAAAGTTTATAACAGGCCGTAAATGATCTGTAAACTATATCCCTGCGTCTAGAGTTTGGGTTTAAAAATTGAGGTCGTGAAGGATTTTTCCAGCGCCATTATTATCCTTTTTTAGAGTAGATATCATTCACCATGTGTAATGTTCATGGATCAGTTACTTGCATCGCGCATTATGTTGACAGATTCAGTGTTCTTTCATGGAAAATATTCCATTCCAGGCCGTCCAAAAACATTTTCATCTAGTTCTCTTTTTCCTAATCTTCTCTGAAAGGTAACACGCTGAAAAATGACCCAGAATCGTCTCTCCTTCACAGATTCTATGAAGCGATATTTTCTTCATTGGGCTTCATGACCAGAAATTCTACGTGTTTTTTAGATACCCGTTTTTTCATTAGAATACCTCGTTCTCATCGAGATCAAGATCTTTGCTTCACAGCAGTTACACTCCAATTTTCCGATAATGATTTTCCTTCAAATTTCTTTCAACAAAGGGCTACCTGCGTTTCAAGCTTGCGCCGAAAATCACCGAATATCTTAGGTTTTTACCCAGCTGGTAATCATAGAGAACACGCTGGAAAATTATTTTTTGTTTGTCATTAGTAAATATTTGGCAGTGGTCAGTTAGTTATTTCCTTTTCAAAAGGAAACTTAGGATAAAAATTCAGGTATAAAATAATACTGTTCAGCTGTAAGAACACGTTCAATTCTATTAATCTTTGATTAGTTAGTCGGAATTTAAACCATCAAGTACCTCCACTTTCTCATTCACTACTCACATTTCCATGTCAAAATCATTGACAGGGGACGGTTGAATTTGTAGAACTGAAGCGGGTTTAATACACTTATTTATAACTAACCCTATAAGAGATGGGTGAATATCGATATATTACAATTTATATTCGCCACATATCACTTACACAGTTAACCCATTGAAGGTCAGCGTTAAATAATACTTGATCATTCCTTTTCAGCATCTTGCACACTCCAAATAATGCAAAATGAATTCCATCGCTATGTAATAGATAAGTATTCTTCGTTACCATTATTGGAACGTAATATACGTAATTCTGTGCATATACGTGGAGACGTTGAATACGTGGGTAGAAATTTTCGGAATGTGGTGCTTCAGAAGAATGATGAGGATCAAATGGATCGAATCAGTTAGTAATGAAGAAGACCGAAGAAGGGTATGAGAGAAGACCAATGGATAGATAGATTAATTGCTTACCACAGATACGATATGAAAGAGGATAGACATGCCGTGATTGCAAGCTAGGTTGCCTCAAAAAAGTTACCTGTACCTGTGTTGAGGCAACTTTCATACGATATATACATTACTAACGGAGAGGCCTAATGACAACCTTGAAAAGTAGACGGAAAACCTAATAGAGGCCATATCTAGAGACATGATGGCCTGATGAAGACATGAACAAAAAATATGGAACAGGTATAAAAGGATATGAAAGAGAAGAAATACGTAGGTGTGAAAAGATTAGCGATAGGAAACTTGAGTGGAGAGCTACGTCAAACCAATCTTAGGCTTTCATAGGAATAATAGTGATGATGATTATCTGAACGCCAAAAAATAAGTTTTATTTAATAATTAAATAAAGAGCTTATTTTAATAATAAGTGGATCTCACAGGGCTTTAAACCTCTCAATTCCATCCGAGGAAGATGAAAATAGACCGTTACGTGAATCACAAAGAGAAGATTTTTTCAGCAACCATGGGTGAAAGCTATGAACTAAGATAGCAAAAGAAAAGGGACAAGACTTGTCTTCCTTTGAAGGATGAAGACCAATTGAAACCCTTGCAATCGCGACAATTGCCTCCCCAAACGTTCACAGCGTGCCCCCTCCTCCGAGCGACCACGGACGCGTGTCTTCCTCGGGCGCGCTTGCTTTTCTCGAAAGCATAGCGTCCTTCCTCGCGCCACCAACCCTCTCGCTTGACTCCGCCGCGATAGGGGGAGAAAAAAGGGAGAGAAGAAGGTAGAGTGATGCAGGCGAGGGGAAGACTCGCGCTGTCCATCGCCCCTTGGAAGACTCATCAAGGGGGACCGGAAGGGGAGAAAATTGCATTACCTCAAGAGATAAAATGGGTTCCGCTGGTTTTCGGAGACTAGGGGAGTTTGCTGAAGCAGCGGTGGCATGCCTCTCGGAGAAAAGATGGGGAGAGAGAGAGAGAGAGAGAGTAACAGGGGGAGGAGTAGAACGACGGGATGGACGACGTGAAGAGAGTGTCAACGCAAGTGAACGCCTCGAAAAAGCTGCCTGAGCAAAAGAAATTGGCCGGTGATGCAAGGCTGAGCGAGCGACGGGTGCGAAATTTTCATTTTCCAATATCAAATCCAGGTTTTAAATCTCAAATTTTTTTGTAACTGTTTTTCTTTGGGTTGATGCCGCATTGATTCATTTAGATGGGCGACAGTTTCGGGCGCATTCGAGCTCCTCTCTTCGGGTGCAAAGTCCTAAGTATTGAAACTAATTTTTTTCCCACATAAAATATTTATTAGATCACTGCCATGGTTTCGACGCTCCACGTCATCCTCAGCCGAGGAGTGAATATTAATGAAGAGCAGGGGAGGGGGAGTATGAGTAAACTTCATAAAGAAACGCATCAACGCATCTACTTCATTAAAACTAATTTTATATTAATCCAACTTCGTTCTAGCAAAATTGAGTTTGAATGTGATCAAATTTGAGTGGAATTGATGGAAGCAGCGTGAGTCTCTGGACTTGAGTTAGCACTCTGCGTAAAAATTTGTGAAGTAAAAGTTCCTTGTTCAGTAAAAATCATTCATATACCTGAACGGCGATGGACGAGTCATCCGTTGAAACTTTGGTGAAATACAATGAATTAAACCGACGAAAATCCCGAGAACATCTCACGCAGCCAAACCCAAACCGTTTTAAATCTATTCTAACAATTTGATTCCCAAAGAAAAGCTAATAAAAATTCAAGTAAGTGCGGTTGGCAAGATGGCTTTAAATAAGACTCATCATCGCGAGCTCTGAATTCTGTTGACATTTGAAAATTTTGAAGTAAAAATGATAGCTCCACACTTTCTCGACGAATTTCCTGTCAGATAAATAAACTTGTTTGGGAGACGTTGGAAAAATTACACCATAGCTTCTCCGTAAACGAATTGGCTACTTGTGGTTTGAGCGACACCGTCGCTTTAATTTTCTCATAACAGTACTCACGGGATAATGAACTCAAAATCAATGCAAATGTCCACGGACTAGCCAGCGGTACCTTTACATAATTACACGCAAGTGCACCTAAATGTGAAAACTCCATAGGGGAAAAATCATCTGCCTTGACCGGGGGTCGAAATAAGATAACCCGAAATCGCGCTACCGGTTGTTCAAACACTTGAAATCCAAACGCATTTTCTTCTTTGGCAATCTTTGTTTCTGAATCCACAGGTCTGAGCTACGATTAATGAGAAATTTCTCGGGAAATTCAACCAACAAACTAATATGAATTAATGGTCTTATGTTTTACTTTCACTCCAAGGAATTAAACAACTTATATGGGAAATAGTAACGCCTTACGTAACCCGACTAACACAAAATATATATAAAAATGACTTAATGTCCCAAAAACTAATTTAAGATTAATGCTGCTTCGTTCCTGTAAAATTGAATTTATAAGTGAATGAATTTGAGGATTAAGGAGATGAGGAGTGATAGCCTCTTGGCCCGAGTTAACTCGCTACGTAAACACGTGAGAAAATAACTAAATCAAAAGATACCAGGTGAAAATTCGAACATACATATAAATAATTCAATAAACTACTGCTCTGACCTTTCCTTAAATTTCGCCTCTTACTTTCAATAACTAACCAAATTATCAGTGAAAAAATTATTCCGATTAAACTCGAAAAAAACAATAGCACACCGCTTCATAAATAGCCTAACTCTCAGATATTATTTTATATTTATGCTGCTTCATCGGATGAATATGATAATGAATGTTAGTAAATTCGAGTGAAATAGAGGGAAGAGGTGAGATTCAGTGAAAACGTAAGGATGAAAGCAAAGGGACATCGTGGAAATAGAGTAAGAGATGAGAGCAGTTGAGTGGACACAAGGCTCTCCTTTTGAAGATGGAGGAGCGGAAGTCAACCGGGGTCGGAAGAATTGCAGGCGACGTTGTGGGTCACGGGTCAACTGGAGGGCAGGGGTTGAAAGGTAGCTGCAGGACAAGATCCGAAATGGGGATGGAATGAGACGGCTGTACCTCGCCTTGTACACGGGCAATTGAGATCAAGCAATAGCAGATTGACTTCTCAAATCGACCCCATGGCCTGGAAGTAAACAGGGTCGAGAGAATTGGTCTGCATTTTAACTGGAATGTAATTCCAGAAACTAGAACGATAAAGCACGAATTCAACCCTATTTTGGCCTTTCTTTACAAACTTCATAGCTTAAGGACATATCTGCACCATAAGATCCTATTACTAATTAAACGACTAGATAGACCCTGGAGCCATTTAAATAACATGGTAGAAGGATTAGGGTTCATATATTTAATAAAATATGAATTAATGTTAGGATGTCATTCTCCCTTCGTTTGGGACAGAAAATTCCATTTACATGATGCGATATTCCCTAGATGTAAATGAGGGGAAGACGCAAACTTTTGCAGGTATGTCATGAGAAAAAAACCTGTACCTGGAATATGTACTTGCGCTGTGCATATGCTATACATATAACCATTAAGAGCCGTTCATTTACCACAAAAATGCTAATCTCAAGTTATCAGTTTATTGACCTAGAAAACAAGAAGTTTTCCATGTGTCTGTGATGGCATCTCTGGCAACAATCCTTATGGTAAAGATGTGGACCTTTATAGTGGTATTAGGTTTGCAACTGTGGTTAGATGAGTTATCATGCATTGAGCAGACAAATAGTTATAGATTGTGACCAGATTGAGAAAATAAGAAGTTAATAAAAGGTCCGCGATTTAAAATTATGCTGGAAGAATTCATCCCTACGGCGATATGTTTGAATAACCATCTCCGCAAGCAAAATAGGTCTGTTTTTCAAATAATTTTGTGACGATAAGTGAAGATAACAATTTTGTTTGCAGTGAAAATTAGGAACTAGACCATTCGTTCCACAATCCCATTGGGACAGGCAACTCTATCCATGGAATAATAAACATATCATGAAAAGGCTGAAGGAGAAGAATCTTGGGGTCAAGGGTGATATTGGTAGTAGAAGATTGGGACGAGTTCACAATGAGAATATGGGGGATTGGATGAGTTTCCTGAAGACGCAAAGGAAGCGAAGAACCTCTGGCGAACATCCGGGGAGGAAAAAGATGAAAGGGGTAGCGGAGGTCAGATGGACGGATGGCAGTGGGGGGGTGGGGCAAATAGGTGGGGGTTGGTAGATGGAAGGGGGAGAGAGGGGAGGGGAGATGGTCGGACGGGACAAGAGGGTGAAGAGCGAAAGTTAGTGGAGCAAGCAGAAGCGCGTCGAGCGAGGGTAACTCAGTTTCCCCATCGCGGTCCCAGGATACTCGCTACAAAATGTTGGAAAAAGATTCAACGGCTGACAGCTCTTACTTAACTTGCGACAACGGTTCAGACGACCGGACGGGTGAAGCTGCAAAATTTAAGGAGTGCATTTGGCTTAAACGAATGCGGTCGGACCGCAGCCAAACTCAATGTGGCCGAACACAAGTTTAACCGCTTTAGGAAATGGTAGTGTACACAAATTTATCCGAGGAGGGTCTAGAGAAACTTTTCGGCCCTTTTTTGAAACTTTTTACAAATAATAAAAAAAACTTGCTCCGAGAGGGAGTTCGAGATTTCACATTTGGGTAGAAATAAATTGAATAAGTAATGCTTGAACTTATTTAATTCCCAATGATCAATTATGATAGCACAATTCATATTATTTTATATGCCGTAATGTAACAAAAAAGACCAAACAAAATAAATTAACTTTCTTAATTTTAATTCTTCGCGGAACAGTTAGCATAAAGCGGCATAAAAAGGAAGGCAATTTCACCATGCCTATTGTAAGTCTTTTGACCGCGGTTAAAATCGCGTAACAAACATAATAGCCATAATTCAATGGCATTTCGTATAGTAACGTCAACTAGCAAAATAAAGAGTCTGACTGTTTCCACTTTTCACATCAGTTTTGAAAACTTCCATGAGTTTTCACTGAGTTTTTTTACAGAACATTAATTCCATAAATTTCTTTAGCAAATATAACTATGGTATTAAGCCGCTGAAGATACATAGGGAAATTAAGGAGTAAAATTAAATTTTGTAAACGAATAGGAAGAAAAATATAATATCTACGTGAAATAGCAAAGCTAAAGTATACTGTCATCCGATATTTTTATGACGGATGGGTTATTTCAGGAAGAAACAATAATTGATATCTTCCGGATAAGAGACTTGAAACCGAACCATCGCCATTGCACATTCCATGATTATCCAGGTTTTCCTAGGACCCATGAGTGAGGTGACAAAAAAGTTTCCGTTAGAAATATAAGCAAGAGCATTTAATACTAAAAAGAAATCAAAATAGTTTTTAACCCGGAAAGATTTAAGTAATTGAATAATGTTCAATTCAAGTTCCAAATTCACTATATTAGAACGATAAATTGGCATCATTATTCCAATCACCCATTTAATTCATATGAGATATGATTTAACATGAACAGCAGAATAAAATGAAAAACCCAGAGTTAATACGGATAAACCGTGACTGGATACAACTGATATGAACTATTTTTAAGCCTCCATGAATATAGCTCTCAGGAGTTACACCTTTATTGCAAATACCTGGCTCCTAATTGTAGATTATATTTTATTATTTCATGTCATGTTTACGTTCAATTTAACGTTTAATTAGTTGAACTGTTCCCTATTTGAAAGCCAAATATTAACTTTCAGTATTGAAATAAAATAAAGGAATAATGAATTAAAATCAACTTTAAATAAATCCTCATATGCAAAACAAATCGTAACAAAACATAAGCCACACAAGTCATCAACAAACATTCTCTCTCCCTCAATTTCATTCGAAATAAAATCATAATCGGACGGAAGCGGTAAAAACAGATTTTTTTAAAGCCCCATTCGTCAGGTGAAAACACTTCATATTGATGACCCGCCATGGTTCCACCAGCTAGATCAAATTGAGAGAAGTCTCCGTTTACCGATTGGTGAGAGAAGTAGCCCATCTAAAGTAGCCCTATTAAAATGTAGCGAAAAAAAAATTCCACATGGGTGAAGGTATCTCGTTTTCTCTTCCCTGAACTCTCATCTGATGGGAGCAGCCCAGTACTGGATTAATTAAGCACCTTTTTCCCGCCAACAACGTGAAGGAAGACTCGCCCCCACGTCTTGCCCGTTATATTGGCTACCTCGGTGGGAGGAAGGGAAAATATATAGCGACGTTCCAAAGGGAAAAGTGGGAGTTAAGAGTAGAGGCGAAGGTGGTATGGGAGGGGTAAAGAGTATGAAATGGCTCCCACTCATCACAGCGGCCGACAACGAGGACGAGAAGATTGAGAAAGGTGGACACAAGGGAAAGGGGAAGGGTTCTCAAAGGGGAGAGGGGGCGTGGTGGTGACTCGGGGGTCGCTATAAGGAGAGGTCGAGGTCAAACAGGAGGATAGAGGGAAGGGGGCTGCTTATGAAAGGCACAGAATGCTGGGCACACTTGCTGTCTCGTGGCGGAGAAGGTCGGTGGGATACGATGCATGGGGAGAGAAAGAAGTAAGGCCGGGTAGTTGGCACACACGAGGAAAGAATTAATGGCGTTTTGAATGTAGGCTGAAGATTGAATTTAGATGAAAAGTAATGCGGATCGATAAGGTACACAGGCAGGAGGTTCTTTGGAGTATGCGGTGGCGGATGGTGGTATCCCTCATAAAATGGATCTCTTAAAAGGGTGCGAATTGAAATTCAAATGATTATCGCTAATAACTAAAAATATTACTTCAATGTAATGAAATGAAATAACGAAGAAAGACATTGTGCGAAATTGTGGCTAGTCCCGGTATACTTAAATTCGTCAAGAAAGACATTCCCGATTTTTTACTGCACGATACTTTTCCAGTAAAATTAAATGAAATAAAAGTATATACTAGAAATTTTCCTTACATTTGTAGTACTTCTCCAGTAAAATAAATAGAAATAAAAGAATAAAACAAGACTTTCCTGCATAACTTCATTGCTTCAAATTGCAATTTTATATCACACCAACCGTCACCACGCAATTCATGCTTCTCTGCTGGTCTCTTAGGAGACTGCTATGAAAAAATGAAAACATATCTCGAAAGATAACGATAACAATGCAATATTTTATGAAGAAATAATAATAACTAGAATCGTTTGACAGTCACACTTAAACAGAGCAAATAAAAGTTGTTTCAATCAAAGTAAGAAACTCCAGCAAAGAAATAGGCTTGTGTAATGGTGAGCATAGCGTAAATTATCTAGATGATGATGTCTCTATGTGTAACTTTAAATAATTGTTTTACGCTGAAATTTACATGGCTTGATAAATAACGACCGATTCATTCACAATTGGCTAAAAGAAAACTGACCCAGACAAAGACAAAATGAATAGCTAATGATAAAATTCGTCATGCGTTTCCAAACTTGTTAGTTTTTATTGGATAAAGAAATCGGGGATTCCCCTCATGAGAAAGATGTGAGGGAGAAAACGTGCGAGGGCCACATCCGATATTTTATAAGCAGGACTTTCAACATACAAGTATACTTGTAAAAGGTTGAATTGTATTTAAATTTTGCAATAAACACTTTTAATATATTTGCATAGCGTCATGTATAGTATTATGCAGCGCGTATAATTAAAGTAAGATACGAAATAAAAACTTGTAGATAAATATTTATAAGCAATAGAATCCTCTTCAGAGTGGTCAATGATTGCAGTTTGGTGGAGGACAAGGGTTATTTGCGCAAACGAAGATTATATTTCACAAGAATAGAGCTTGGTCAATTAAGATAAGTGAAATTTTCTAAAAGAAGAAAATTAAAGTCATACTTCATCAAAAATACCTGACTTCTTCCATAAAAACATGAAGACATGATATTGAAGGAGGGATGAATACGAGCATGTTGGTTTGACCTTTCATAGACTCTGCTACCGAATCAAGACTTTCTGTTGTGCACATGCTGGTTTTCAATCGACATAATTGGCGGTACGACCGAAGTTTCAGCGGTTTACTCCTCTACCTAAGCCGCTGAAATGTCGGCCATGAACCCAATTAACCCGGGATTGAAACTGGAGGAGTCTCGCCTCAATCTATTCTCTGGGTACGGCTGACGTCTCATGCACGAGATATCTGATATAATATTGCATATGTTTGGATCGGTATGACATTTCAGGATTTTTTAGGTATGTGGTCGAATTTAATCATTCCTGCATTTAATCACATTCCCAGTTGGCACCCTTGGGTGTAAAATGAATGAAAGGAAATCGATTTATCACAGCTTTATGTAGGCATTTTAGAAGCCAAGTGAACCTGTTAGCGCGAAAAAATATTACGCATCCTCCTAAAACCACAATACACTGACCGTGAATTCAAGATGATAGAGTAAGTTATTGACCAGAACTGCGTCACATAAAAAAGGCCAAAAACGACCAGTCTCGTTATGGTGCGTACTCTTAGCGTTCCCACTGAAACTTGAATCCTTATAACTCATCACTAAAGCTTTATCGATCTTTTATCGCTACTTATTACTCGTTTAAAACAGTCATCATCATTATCAGCTGGTTTTCTGCCTTTCACTGGCAAGTCCCAAACACCAAAGTTGTTTCTACCTCCTCCTGACCCGAGCCTCCTCTTACGTTTCCTTAACCGCAGAAAAAAAACTCAGGCATTTCTTCGTTCGTGGCACCGATCCTGCCGGACTGAAATTTCCTGGCGTCTACAGAATACCATGTGAATGTGGCGAAGAGTATATCGTCGAAACGGGAAGAACGATCAAGACAAAAATCAAAGAAAGCAAGCGTCACTTCCGATTTTGCCAACCATCAAAATCGGCAGACGCGGAGCATGCCATGAACTTCGACCACACCATACAATGGGGAGAGAGTGATTGGACACTCCAAGGGTTACTGGGGTCGTCTAATTAAGGAGGCAACAAATACGGCTATCCGAGAAAAGCTTCAATGGAGACGATCTTATATGGGCCATGGAACCCGACCCGAAAATGTTGTGAAATCGAACTCGGTCTCCGCCAATCAGATTTGACCCAAAATGACCAGATAGGGAATATAAAGAATATAAATACTGGCATCATCGGTCCGGATAACTATGGAAATGGGTTTCATCGAAACGTTGGTAGCGGTGGAGATTGAGGAGATTACCCGGATGAAATGCCGAGAAGAATTTACTACCACCACACTTACTGCCAGGAAAAAGGTGAAGTCCTACATACTAGCCTCCTTTGCGGATACATTATTTTTGTTAGGGATAACGTGTTGTTACCATATTCATTCATGTAAGGAAGTATCCGTATTTTATAGCTACGTTGTTCGGGTATTTCAATAGCTTCCCGAACGACTTTGGGGAGGCGTCCGTTTTTTCTTACGATGGCGTTGGCTCCAATAAAGTTCACCTAATTACTAACACACAAAATTTAGCTATCACGAGTAGTTAATCGACGGCATAAACAATTAGGAGGAGTCCGTAGTTTGCAGAGGAAACACGATACAAGGTGATTAGGACGATGAAGGGACGGGAACGCGATTGTGACTCGCAAATGTTTCGGAGTGAGCTGCGGTTACGCGGAGTTGGCCGGACGAGCCGGGAGAAAGTCAAGCACATTCGCTCGCATTAAGGAAACCTCGGCCCGGAATTTCCGGGAGCGCAGCCTCTTATCCCACAGTCAGGACCGTTCCACTTTGATGCCCTTCCCCGTTCATTTGTTTTATTTCGTCCGACCGCATGAGATAAACGAATCCATCCCTTGGTCTTTCCCTGCGCTGGTGCTCTTTCGCAGCGCTCCTCCTTGAAATTTAACGAACGACAGGCAGCAATATAGCATATATTATTTCCATACAGCCTTCGATGCAAAGCGAGGTTTTTATTGCTTCTCATCCAGAGTGCTCAATGTCCACCGGCATTTCATTTCCATGTGGAACGTCTCTCACGGAAACCTCAACAAATCAAAACTCTTTGGCAGGGTTGATATCGTATATTTCTTATACTAACGGAAAATATAAAGCATAGGACTATTCGTAGGTTAAACTCACATTATTACACAATTCCAAGCTCTTTTTATGAAGCATACAAACAATAAGTTGTAATTTGGATTATTCTTTCCATTTTCATATTATTCAGTTATGATACAAAGGTGAAATTATATTTTTTTTTAAACTAAAAATTTTTATGAGCATAGATATATGATATCTTTTAGATGGAGTAAAAAGAAATAGAAGTTTTGAGAATTAAAGAGGGGATTTTATTGTGGAAAAAGAAACATTCCGCGCTAAGGTGTGTTAGTTACATATAAAACCTACTTTCCCGGGAGTATACTTTTTATTATATGAAAAATATCTTTGCCGATTCAGAGGAAAAAAATCTCGATAAAGTAAGAGTGGTAACAAAGCTCTGATTTTTTGAACGATTTTAAATCAATCACCCATTGACACTCTTTCATCTCATTTTCGGGAAGGACTTTCGGAACACATTTTAATCGGCCTTGAGAGGTATCCTCACGCCATTACGTTGAATACAAATAGGACATTAAGGGAAGGAAGAAGCGTAATCCGAAATTTAATTAACGGCGTTTTTTGAAGAGGGTGAGAGATAGCAACAATCCAAATCGTTCCCCTCTCCCCAATGAAAAACCCCTGCCCTCCGAAAACATTAAGAGGAGTGATGGAGTCAGTTAGGTGGATGAGACGAGGGAGCAGACTGAGGCTCAGAGGTCGTCGCTACTGTCGAGGGAGGAGGATAGCGGCGGCAGCTGGGGGGAGAGCAGAGGACGGACCGCTTCAGATAAAGGCACTCACACAGAGAGAGAGAGAGAATAAAATGAGAAAAAGCGAAAAATGCAGAGAGGGAGGGATGGAGGAAGGTTGCCCCGAGATGGCGAAATAGAGAAAGAGGAAAAAGATGCCGTCTGTGTTAGTTCTCCAATGAAAGGACAGCATGGTGATATCATTTTGATATCACTTTATGTCAAAAATATACCGTCAGTAATTGCATATTCTTTACCCCGAAAATAACATTTTTTTCCACAAAGTGATGCTACTCTGTTCCGTCTTTTCAAAATAAAATTGATATCAATGATATGTATCTTTTGCGTCGAAAACTATAACATATTTTATCAATGAAGTCCACCGTTCCACCATTTTAGCCTAAAATAGATGTCACTTAATGATAAGCATTTTAGATCAAAATTTATGCACCACTTGAATTCTAAAAAAGACAAACTAATTATCTCATCGATTTCTCAAAAAAACTGTTTTGCATCACAGTATTACACCGTTTTATGAAAAAAGACATAACTAATGATAAATACTTTTTATATCATTGTAATCTAAATTAGGTGCTGCTTAGTGATTCATATTTTAGATCAAAATTTAGGTGCCGATTAAATAAAAAAGTATAAATCATTTATTCATCAATTATTTAGAAAACTGTTTTGGTACTCTCCTATAAAAAAATAGCTCGCAAAAGTTGTACAATTTTTTTTACCTAACCAGGTGATACTGCTTACCTCCCATCATTAACGATGTTGTCAAATTTTGAATTACAGCCCCTCTGGCATAGATTTACTATTAGAAACTCTATAAAAATTTAATATCCAAAGAAATGTTTTAATAGTATCTCTTCCATAAAATCTCAAGGGTGAAGACTTCAACTTGATATTGCTGAGTTGAGTCAAAAATGACACGTGATGCTGCGAAGGGATGGGAAAATAGACACCACTTCATCTCATGGGCCAATAATTTCTATCTAAAGAAAACTAAGGAGATTAAAAATTAAACTGCTGAGACATGCATTCATGATGAAAAAAACATTAATATACTCGTGATCATACGCTAACTTCACTTATATTAATGCGATCGCAGACAATATTTTTGTGAATTCTGAGCAAATTTGAGGGATGCTTAAGCGCCACTGGCACTCCCCCTAGCTATGCGCCTGTGTGTAAGGTGTCTGCGGCTGGGTTGGGAGGGATTGAGTCGGGTTGTTTTTGGGCGAAATAGTCCTGGAAGGAGTTTTGATGGAGTTTTGATGTGGTGGAAATGTCAGAGCCTGTGAGCAGGGAGGAGTGTGGAGCACGGCGTCCTTGGCCTTAAATATCAGGAGACGACGCGACGCCAGAATGGTGCCCCGGATGCTTCATTTGCGCCCAAAAAAGTCTCATTCTCAGAAAGAGATTCATTCAAACAAAAGGACACATCGACAAGTAAACTCATCAAGAACGCGTTGCAATTTTATCGAGCTAGGCATGGCTGAGAAGAGGGCCTTTGTGACAAAAGATTTTGATGAGAGAGAACAAAAAGAATATCACCTCAGAGTAACCATTCAATTATGGATCAAAATGGACACAAACAAATTCTTCCAGCTCTAATTTGGCTCCATTAGTTAAAAAGATTTCACAAAATCATGAATAACATAGAATATGTAGAAAAATTTATATCTCCCTTTCTCATAAAGTATTCTATTAGGTAATAGGATGTAAACGTTAATCCTAAAACACCTAGTTCAATCAGAAAGGTTTTGAGACAAAATCATTTTTTCTCTATTTATTCAAATGCATCAAGCCCACTACTTCGTCTTTTCCATAAATTATACGGTATGGTTCACAAAATATTTACTCAAAGAAAGAAATCCAAGAAACAGCTAAACTGGCCCGAAAGATACATTTTAAAAAATGTATCAAATTCCGACCAAATGGAGTTGTGCTTGTTTGGGGAATCATGGCTTCCATTTTCACAAATAAATACGAAATGAAGGAAACTAATGGAGCTAGAGAAAAAAAATCTGGTCTTAATTTTCTCCATTTATTTAAATTGGCATGAAAAATTGAAATTATGAAGATAAAACGTAAAGTGATAACAGGAAAGGATCTCAGAAGAAAGATAGAGGATGACATTTCACCTACAAGGCTATCTTGGACAGTTTGCGTAGTAGGTATTGTTTTATGAATAGTTTTCGCCATGCACGCTGATTTTCCAATCTGCAGACCGATCTGTATTCATACGCCTGTGGGTAAATTTAATCCCCTTATTTTCATTGACACACATTCTCAATGCGGCTTTAAGGAATCGCATCGAGGTTGTTAATCATTGTTTCCTCACATCTTCTAAGTAAATTACAATATTTAAATGCTGATGCCTAACAAGAACGCTAACTCTTATAAAAAAATTGTATTAACAGGAATATTTCATCTATAAATATATTACGGCTATTTCTCATAATTTCTCCAGTTATATGGTCCTAAAGTGCACATTCATGATTTGTTTACATCCTTCTATATAAAAAAATATCCGCATTGACAACCATAGCAGTTACACTAATAGTATATATTAAGGTTATAAGTAAAGTAAGTATTGAAAGCCGGAAAACGAATTCGTGTCCCAAATTTATCCTCCTATTTTGATATTCCTATGCTTCCATTTGCAAAAAATCCAAGAATAATACAAAATTATACGCCTATAGACATGATGATACATTGCGAAATAGAAGAGGAGCAATTCACGGATGGTTCAGGAATCATCAGTACAGTGTATCAAAATATAGATAACAAATTTGTGGAATTTTTTTCTCTGCTATGATGGGGTTCTGATGATGGTGACGATTTGGGAGGAAGAAAGAAGCATGTATGATGGGAAGTGAAACGGCCAGTGATACTTTGAAAAAAAAAAAAAACGAAAAACGAAACATGTGAGCGAGGTATTAAGGCTGGAAATAAAAAATACACAGGCTAAGAAAATCTTTCATGGGATCAAAATGAGAAAATTTCTCTAAGTTCAATATGGTGAAAAGAAATTCTTCTTTAAAACTTACGCGTGTACTCGTCATGTTGAATAGAAAGTTTTAGGCTCTATCGCCACGTCAATTTTTGAGTGGCCCCAACGTTTCCCGGCCGATGCTGGTCGCTATCTCAAGGGAATCTGATGAAGTAGGAATTTTTATTCATATATATAGGTATCCGTGTCAGAGGGCGGGGTAGCGGGAGGCTGGAGGAGTAGGCTGTTGTTTTTTTTGGGGGGGTTATGGGTTGCCAAGTCTGACTTATTTTAAGGCCCGTGTCCCTGTTAAAATTGTTCTTCTTTTTAAACTCCTAAAATATATTGAAAATAAAATAAATAAACAAAACTGGTTGTGAGGTAAAATTGACGTCAAAACTGTATGAAACATAATTGTATGGTCAAAACAAAAAAATTAAGTTACTTTTATGTGTAGGATATATTGCTAAGGGGATTTAACCCCTCTTTTCCTCTCAAAAATATCATCTGAATATAGTCTAAGAGGGTATGTCAAAGGACAACAATAAACCTCTTTTTCTAGATTACCATCTTGATATTTCTTTTACAGTTGTTTGCAAGAAAGCTTATATAGCAAGACAAGAAAACGTCATTCTGCTGCACAAAACAAAATTTTTCTATACGTTACGACAAATATTTTTTTGCATAAGAGTCTCGTCTCTACTGAGTAGCGTAACAAAAACCTCTGCAAATAAAACGCCATATGCTGAGGAAAATATGCGTAATTACGCCTCTGTTTGACAACTAAACACTATTTTCAATGATGGCTCGTGTCATGAAATGCAATAATAAAATTTGCTTGAAATTTGTTGTTCCTATTTGTTTAAAAAACGTCCTTCAATGTTAAAAGAAAAATGTGATAGGCGCCGATGTTCTTCATACGAGGACTGCATTTAAATTCAGGGAATGCCTCAAGCGCTCTCTTTCTTGGAGCCACAGTGTAACGACAAAAATGTGTTTACCATGAAATTAGAATAATGCAAAACTTCACTGCAGCAGGCAGTCAGATAAATAATGACATCCGAAAAAGGGATTATTTTATGACCGAGAGAATGCATGGAAGACTTGGAGAGATGGAACGTTGCCCACAATGATAATCATATTCTTGAAACATGACTGTGATGAGCAGATTTTAAGGTTTCTTTCATTAATGACTATACGTTACTATTTGAGTCATATAAAAAAATTTTTGCACTGTATCTTACCAATTTATTCGAATATTATTTAAGCCATATTAATTTATTTGTTTGCATTTTTGACGAAACATTATGGATAAGGTGAAAAAATTTCTCAAATAATGTAAAGTATGAACCTGCTCCAAACGTGATCCTTATTCTTTTGCCATATCGAAATCAAAGTGAGTACATTACGTCAGCATTTTGTGAATTGAAATTGAAATAAAGCGTTTTAAATAAAGGACGATTGTATCTGTGAGGAGATTTCCACTCCAAAATGTCAAAGGAAGGCTCACAAATATTTAATGACATTGACTAAACTAATTGAAAATTTGATTTTGGTCGAAAAAGATTGTCGATTGAAAATCGCCATCCAAATATGAAAAAATAATAATATTTCCTGACGGCAGATGTTTGAGGAGTTTTACAATTAACAATATGAATGGTAAATATCGAAAAAAATCTGATCACTACAGTAAATATCAGCGGCAAGAGACGGCAGGATTTTGCAAACAGTCTCGTATATGCGAGTGAACCATCCATTCCAAGCCTTTCACAATAGTTTAGAAGTCGAGACTGATATAGGGTGATATTCAAGGAGATATGGCATTCAAAGGCATACTTTAAGGCTATCGGATCTTCGAACCTTTCATGCATCTTACTAATATATGTTTCCATTAGGACGCATCAGCTATGATCCGATTCGGTCCTGCAACCACAGTCCATTGCGACGCGCGGGTCATGAATCCCACCCGCCCTCGCGGCCTTATCATACATTCCGGCCCCCTATCAACCCCCCATGCATCAGGCACACGCGAAAACATCACATCACCACTGTGGCTTCTGCCGGAATATTCCTGCTTTATGCACCCGCCAAGAGAGTGCGGATCCTGGCCGCCTGCCGTTAAGACTTCTCCCAAAGGACCAAGCCACCCACCTCCCCTGCTGAGCCAAGAGACATAAAAAGTATTTCCCGCATCTTCAGTCGTGGGCGCCCAGCGCGTACCTATAACTCATCTCACCCTCCTCTATCGCCTCCAACCCCTCTCCACACGGTTCTTCCTTCTCTCGGCACTATCAGGTCAACATCTCCCGCCTTTTTTTCGGATGCAACACCAAAAACCTGCGTTTTGATGCTTCTTTCTTGAAGAGTTTCATTTATTCTTGATGCTCGCAAAGAGATCATTAGCACGCCCCCCTCATTCTCTAATTGAAAATCAGCCTGTTGCCAGGATATATACGTAGACAATACTGCTTTCAGATGGCGTCTTGCGAAATGGTTACCGTCTGATTTCTATCATAATTTCATCTTAGTTACAACTTATCAATTAATGCTTTCCAGGAGGCACACTCCATTAACCTTGGGTTGCTCGGAATAATTACATATATAGTGGGTTAAAAAAACAGGGAGAGATCTACAAGTAATGAAAGTAAAAGCAGGTAACAAGTAATTTTCAATCTGACGGTTGCATTTTCACGAACTAATGCCGGCATAGTCCAAATGCTCATCTCGTGTTTTTCTGCAGGAATGCATCACGACTGGGAGACATTATTTATACCAGCACCTTTCCTAGGCTCACGTACGTATGCAAATTCAAAATATCCACACAATTCTTCACTCCAAGACCGAAAACATGATTTACAGACGTTATCCCAAAGCAACTCCGCGAGGACTACGGAGCCCGTTACTCCACCTCCCTACCCGCTTTTCCAACACACTTTCCACTCCATACAGAAACAAGCGAAGGCAGAGATTATATTTTTCACGTTATAACTCAGATATATCATTATTTTGGATTAAATAAAAAATACTAATTTTTCATATAAAATCTGATTTGAAGCATTGCTGGTACAAATATTTCCATAACGACCGTTTCATTGCTTAAAGTTGCTTGTTCTGTTGATTGTTCAATTTTTCTGAGACCTCTAAGCTCATACACTATTCATCGTATTTTATGCATCTAATTTTTTTTAATCAGTACCCAGAAATTCTCGAGAAATAGAACCGAGGATACCCTGAAAAGAAGTATATGTCAAAAATATTGCATGAAATTAAATCTACCTGCATCAATTTTATTGATTTATTGCTTTCTCAAAGAAATAAAAAAACGATAGCACGACATCAACATAATTATTGAAGAGTTAAAAAATGATTGGTCAAATATGTCCCACGATCAATACCTTTTCAATCCCCAAATGAATTTTCGATGACACAACTTAATCATGTTCCTGCTATATCAGCGTCAAAATGCAGCTCATATTTTGTTGCTGTATAATCTCAACTCTCACCGCGGATCGATCACAGGAAAGGAAGTCCTGCGTGAGTGGGCCAAGGGCGGTTTTTTTCCGATACACTTCAATTCTATCGGCAAAACCGCTTTAGGATAAACATATCAATGGATGTCACTCACAATTTTTCTAAGGTCTCAATTCCATTTATTGAAAATATTACTCACTATTTTCGAACCATCATCAACCAGCTTCGTAAAACTTAAAACGTAAAAGTAAACTCCTTAACATATTTATTTATGAAATACACACTCTCAAGACGTTAGACTGCATTCTAAATGTTTAATAAAATAACTGGAATATTTTAAAGATAACAGCAATACCTGGTTCTGAGGCAATAACAGAAAAATACCACCTCATAAACCAGGAAAACTCATTACTTTTTAAACCCTAACATAAAATAAATTCACATTGGATTTGATTCTCACTTGAATGTAGAGGTTTTTTAAATTTTTTTCAGCTTTCACGAGTTTTACGAATCCATAACCGCAGGCGTTAAAATACACAACTCGGTTTATTGAGCGTGAATTTCCCGCTTTATAACTCCGACTAAACTCGTTAAATTTAATTCAGAAATGAAAACACTGATGGCACTCGGCTAAATCCAGCATTACGGATTCAGTTTCACAGTACCATGAACATTTATTTATTTTCGCTAAAACAAGATATTTTCTTAATACTTATTAAACTCAAGGTTGAAAACATGAAAGCCCATAGAAAACCGGTTTATAATGCACGTATAAAAATACAAATTAAAAGTAGGGAGCGGTATATTTTGCATTGTAGTCTATTCAATGCTTTTTTTAAGATTCTTCTTACTTTACTATTATCGAAAAACGTAATTCAGTAATCGTAATGGTAGATTTAATAACATACTCTCCGGAAACTATTATTTACTATGTCTTAATATCGATATTTATTGGACCTTGGTCACTTTTTAAATGAATTAATTAACATTCGAGAAATTTTTAAAAGAAACATTAAAAGGTAGTCCTGAATAGCAGTCTAGTAGTTTCCTTCGTGATGACTATCGTCTCGAAATAGGCAATTTCCGTAGTTAAGGGAGAATTTTCTGTGCACTGTCACTAGCCTTGTTTTCAGAAGATAGCGAGTTTCAGCCAGCCGCGCGATCCGGCTCTGATCGCGAGGAGACGAGGAGGGCGTGTTCTATTACGGTCCAGTTGTGACGACCCTCTTGTTTTTCCTCTTTAATTTTCGGTGTCCTTATCCCGATCTCACCCCGCTGCCGCCGCTCAACACCTCTCTCTCTCTCTGCTCGTTATCCATCCCTCACAGCGACCTCTATCTCCCGCCTTCTTATCTCCGATCCGAATCTCATTATCGATCCTTACACCAGGTGGCGGGTGTCGGCGGCTCGCTAAAGGGAATCTCGGTTTAATCATCACCCACCCCTGTCAGTGTCTCTCCGCCAATGCCAATCTTCAGTCCTCCTATCCCCAATCTCAAATATCCACTTTTTTTCCTTTCCCAGTATTTTTCTAAGCAGAACATTAACCTCCTCAGTCCCGGGAGAGATCTACATATTACTGGTTAATTAGATGTTAACAAACGGCATTAGCCTATTTCTGCGAATCATGTGATCTGTATGATAATGTCATCTGTCTGGGCGCACTGAACTAGCTGAAATAACGGCATTTCACTAAACTAAACGTTAAAACAATTCAAACGTCGATGTAATTCGTGTATTACGCCAGGACCGAGGAGTTTAAGGTAAGAAGTTTCGTCGCGTGTTTAAAATACATTTACATTACCTCGTTTACCACGGACGTATATCACGAAATTCAGCTTCATTTACATGTTACTGCGCGAGGAGCTGAAGAATTGCATTTATAATAATTAATGCAGATAATTGAACTGACGGGTATTCTGGTTTATGGGGAATGAACGTACCTCTAAAAGGGGAAAACTGAAAATATTGAAGGACTCTCTGTGTCACATCACCACTGGCATATCGTTTGAGAAACCCGAGTGCAACACTTTAATATTTAAATGCCTTTCAAGACCGATCATAATTCTTTACATTTTTTGGTCCCTCTTTTCACTTATTTTCACAATAAGTAGAAATGACTTGATAACTGTTATCAGAAACCAAATGTAAATATTCAAGCTGCATTGTAGAAAGGGTGTAATGGCGATGATGGCTGCAAGACTGGTTCTCACTATTTCCAGGATGTGTATTTTTATTTCGTTAGAGTGACACCAAGTACCAATCTTTAGACACCACATCACCCCTACTTTTACCTCAGCCTCCCTTGATTTCTTCAACAGATAAGTGTTAAATCAGTAAGAAAAAGTCACCATCCAGTATCCTTAGCAATTACTAACCTTCTTTCATAATATTACGCAACAAAACCCATTAAAATTTCCCCATAAATTTCGATAAAAATGTTTAATGATATTCTGTTGATCAGCCCAAATCACAAGCCCAACTCACCGCACAACTCCTCCCTTTCTAGCTTCTCTCGAGCAATTCAAAATGGGAGTGTCTAATCTCCACCTCTCCTTTCCACGCCCTCCTCCTCCCTTTCCCGGATGCTTCAATGGTAAATCTGCTCCACTCACTTCATCAACGCGCGGTCTTCCTCCCTTCTCTCACTCAACCACGCTCCCTCCGAACTCACACAACTCGGAACCAAAACCGACCCGATAAACACAGAGAGAGAGAGCACATACAGTTCCCCCCTCTACCAACACACAACACCACCCACCCCCCCTCTCCTTTCCCGCCAAACCCTCCCGCCCCCCTCCCTTTTCCAATTCCTTCCCCAATACCCCCAAAGTCGAGTCGACCCATCCCTTTGTCCCAAACCGCCTTCGCCGCCGTCTTGCAAACGACCCGAGCGCCTTAAAAATCTCCCTCGTCGGTGACTACGGGGGAGGCTTGAGATGTTAGAGGGCGGGGATGAGAGAGGTTCAGGGAGGAAAGGCATCACAGAATTCTCGTTTTTTTATTCATGGAAGAAGTAGAGAGAGAGAGAGAGAGAGAGAGTAAGAGAGGGAAGGAGAGAAAATAAAATAAATTTTGTAGAAAGAGTCGGGAGCACCTTCCCAAGCACCCACCCCACCCCCTCCTCCCTTAATGCCGCGGACTCCAAAACCAACCAACCTCCTACTTGGAACTCAATCCCACCGTTATTTCCAAACACTCCCTCCGCTCCTCGCCACTCCCTTCAGCGTCGCCAATTTCACTCCGTTTCTTTCCTCTTTTCCAAACGCCTCTCTTCTCTCTAGTATATTCATAATGTGGAGCTGGTAGAGAGAAAAAGCCAAAACTCGCCAAGTGAAAACCCACGCAAAACCACCAACTCACCACAGCCTATAGCTACTCGAGTTCATGGTTGAATAAATAGAATAATCTTTGTAAATTTCTAACCCTTTTCATTGGTTAAACCCTACCGGTTTAAACAATCTCGGGTCATTATCATGAGGAATATCTTAACAGTAACCGCCGGTCGGGGTGTGCAAATGGAAACTGTTTGAAATATACAAATACTAATCTGTTTATTTAACTACAAACACGTTATTCCTCTAACTCTTACCTCTACTTAATCCAGCAGTTTGGCTTGGGGACTGCACTACTGATTTCTCATCCAAGAACCCATTTTCATGTCCCAAAAGTAACGGAAAATATCTAAGCAATCCTGCAACTAGCAATCTGCTCTTTGATCCCAGCTCATGAATGAGTGTAAGGAATTGAAGAACTCCGTCCCATCGAAGGAATACGAGAGGTCATTAGGGTTTCTTTCTTGAGAATTAGGAACATAATTTAACATATTCACCTTCCCTATCAGCCTTCCATTCATGGTGCAAAATTATCCAGACTGTTGGCGACCAATGCCCAAACACCATACTTTTCCTACGTTAACACTTACTCATTGACATACGACAGGTGGATATTTATGCCATTTCCAATATCCTGAAATTCGCTATAATTACTCCGATGTAAGTGTATGTATGTAATTAATAATAATGACGAAAAAATAACAAAGGAAAGTATAACAAGTAAGTTAGTCAACAGTACATTATTCTCTATCCTCTAATCAATATTTTAGGCTTAATTAAGACATTACACGTTATCCTTAATCCCATTGTATTTGAATATGCGAGAAAAACAAACGCAATCTTATACTCAATTCAGGTAACATGGTCCAAATAAAAATCATCTGTGCACTCTTACCCACATTTAAGTCCATTTCTCCGGATCCTATCACTATCTCAATCTTTCAACCCTGGAAAAATGCCCTGGGGCATCGGAAAATAATAAGTGTGCAGTCGTCTGGCTATTTTCCCCCCGGGAACATGAAATATGGAGTGACAGGGAAGAAACCAAGGACTTCGTTTTCGAAGGTGAGAAGGCTTCTCTCGTCTTGCATGCATCCCTTCAACATCTTCATAGATTATCCCGCAGTGGCCTTCAACGTCAAGAGAAATCCCCACCAAGACTTCCTATCAAACACCCATTCATTTATTCCTAGCACTAAACATGGTTTACATAAGACAACAAATTAGCCAATACGTGCTTCCCCAGGGAATCTGACAATTCGCTTCTAAAATATGTCCCTCAAGGACCTCTAAGATAATTAGTAGGCATAAGATGATGGTTTAATGTACAACTAATTTAGCACTGCGGTTACTATGGCTTTAGGTTTAAAATTAAATATTGATATCTGGCAAAAAAACTTGAAATATACTAAAGATCATCCCATCAATGCGCTAAATATTAAGTCATATCATAACTTTATTTATATTGACATCATATTACTTTTTAATTACTCTTTCTTCTACTCTTACTAAGCTTGAGCTCATCAATTACTGGATATGTACCTACGATTAAACTATTAAATCAACGATGGATTCTTACTCCACACGAAGGTCTGAAGAAGGAGTATCATGGTGTAGGAGGAAGATCGCATGTAATTAATGGACCGATGCTGGGAAATATAATTCTTGAAAGATTTTTCATTTACTCTCCGTGAGGAAGATGGATTTTTAGTAAATGAATAGTGCAATACATTCATTAATACTCCGAAAGAACTATCAATTTGCAGAAATCTTAGGAAAACGATTTGGATAATACAGCACCATTATGCATAAAGAATAATTTGCTACTTTTTTCAATTTGGAAAATCGTGGGAACTATTTGCCGTGGTTCATTGTTTTATTGCCATCGCAGCCCCTAGACGCTTTCCTCTTGGTGGACACCACGTAGGAACCCAGCCGCGTGGTCAATCTCCCTCCGGTCCATTTCTCCGCCAGGATCAGTCCATGTGAATCGCTCGGCTTCCTCTCCCCCAATGGCAGCGAGCAAATCGACCACTCAAAACATCTAAAGTGGGGCCTCGATTTCTTACCCTGGCGCCTCCGAACCACGGCTATCCGACCGCTACACCAACCCAAGGCCATGTGCCAATCCCAACTGTCACTCGTCCTCGGTCCCCCACACCGAAGCGGAACTGAGATATTACAATACGGAAGAGTAGGGTGGACTTCACCTTGTTAAATAAAATAGGTACGCTCAGACAAGAGCGCTTGAAGTGGCATTGCAGTTCCCTAACGCTCAGGCCAACAATGAAACCCCAGCTTCAGCATAAATGAAGCTAGCTAATTATGCATTCCAGACGCACTATCTTGCCGCTAAATTCGATCATCCTAATCGTTTCATTACGAATTTTGCTAAAGGCTATTTATAAATATTAATAAATAGATTTCTTTGAATCCTGTCACTTTTCTTTGCACATGTGCATTGAATTTAACGAAAATAACATTTTCAATGAAAATAAAAACAGAAAAAAAACGCTTTCGTTGTAGTCAGCCAATCGCACCGGCTAAAACAGATCGCGTTATCACAAATTTTGTCCGTAAAATCTCGGTCCCACGCGCAGATGACAAAAATCACCCTGGTTTTTATTTACTCTGAGGGTTTGACGAGTAGTAGACGGCGGTGTGGTGGGGTGAAGGAGAGGAGTGGAAAGGGAAGGAAGAAAGGGATTTCGTCATCGCCTCTCGAATCTCAAGCGAACTCATGAATATCGCAAGCGCATGTCCAGCGCGAATCGGTACCGACGCTTGGAAACCCACCGTTCCACCTTCTGTCATTTCCGTCGGCCGCGGACGGACCGAAACCATGCGTGGAGAAGGGAGAGAGTGCAGGGGGAACGCATATCGTCCGCATGAATATTTCCACGCGGGGAAAGCTTATGCCTGAAGATTTAAGGATATTAAATCAGCACACTTTATTCCGATTATGATCGTCAATCAAGGAAAGTGAAGAGATGAAATACTTATGAGAAGGCAAGCAAACACAATAAATTGAAAATATTTAAAAGAATAGATAAATTAAAGTTGATCTCTCACATAAAAAAGGGAATAGATACTTGTGAATTTTTTATGCAATACAGCATTTATTCCTTAGGCGGATTTAGAGGGAGGCACGGGGGCACGTGCACCCCCCCCCCCAGACGCTTAAAAAATAGATAACATTTTTAATACGGATCTCACTACTTTCGTTTTATTTTGAGTATTACGAAGCTTCAATTATTTAACTCGATATTAATAACTTTCATCTCAGAATAAAGACAATATTTTCTACAGTAATTGCTGTATTTTGTTTTTGATCTCAAATAAGCGAAGACTTTCCAGAACCTTGTGCTCCAACCCCCCAGAAAAAATCAAGGATTTTCTCCTGATTTATTCCATTCATCATTCACTATTATGTGATAGGATAATGATTAGGCAATGTACTGGCCTTAAAAATTAATCATAATTTGAAATACTTATTACAATGAATCACAAGGTTTATATTAAATTAGATTTATTATATTTACCAGAAAATAAAAATAACTTGGACATATTTAAATGAATATATAAAAAAAAGTTGACACCTTACAGAAAAAGGGAGTCGATTAGTCGCTGATTTTGTAAGAAATGTAATCATGTAAGCCACCATTTATTCTATTCATTAACCATTAATATGTGAGAGGATGGTGATGTGAAATAATTTTTCGAGAAAAATAAATAAATTTATTGCATTGATTAAGGGAGAATTATTTTCGATAATTAAAAAGACGGGAAACGGGTAACTTTCCCAGCTTACCTTGCTTTGAAACACTTATTTAACTAGACGAGGATGGGTGCCCAAAGCGAAGTTATTTGGAGTTTATAGAGGGCATAAGCATCGTCCGCTTTGATACCTTCACGCGAGATAGGCTTGAGGATCACGCTGATAGGATTTTAGAATCACGGAAAATGGTATTTTCAGCTGGAAAGATGAAAAACTTGGTACAGAATATTGAAGTAATACATGCCGTCTATATGTTTCCCTCGCAATTTTTCTACTGCGTATTATTTGCCATGATAAATTAAAAGAATTACCATTGAAATAAACAGCACGTTTAAATCATGTTTCAACTAAGTTAAATTAAACAATCAAAGTAAATCAAAAAAGGTGAATGATAATAGATATTTTTGAAGCTGTTCTAACGTTACACTTAGCCGTAAATAAATCAGAGGAATTCACCTTATTCTCAAATACTTATTTCCGTCATATTTAGGTCACAACCCTCAGTCCCTTCGTTCCCGGCAATCCGCGTTCTTAGCACTATATAAATCATTCCCCATCAAAACTCGAGCAATAAGGATTACATGAAGACGGCATAACGCCGGGTTTAATTTTTAAAATCTTGATTTAGAGGGCTGCGGACCAAGGATTAAGTCCCGCGAACAGTGTTCATTATTCACGCAAACAAATCTCAGGAAATCCTTAGGGGGGCGGGAAGGGAGGATGGGTACTTGCTAATTGCAAAACGCTGAAACGGTGATTTGGGGACGGAGGGAAACTAGTGGGATTTGCTGCACGGCGACATTATTCAGAGGTCCACGAACACCTTTGAGGGGGGTGGGGAGATAAATGGAAGGGGATGGGAGGGGAAGGGCCGGAGAGCAGGATACGCCGGGAGTGGTGACGGGTGGCGAGACCGGGCGAATTAGCGCCGCTGACGGCGTCCCTAGAGAACGGCGGCCGGGGGTAGGCGCTATCCATTGACAGACGAACGTCACCTGTACGGACGCACTCGCACTAACACTATTAAGGCTCGAGGAAAGAGGTGGCGGACGATGCAAACAGCCAGTTGCGCTAAAAAAAACTCGCTCGATCATTCCAAATGAAACCCCCGCAAATGCAATGATGTTGCTGCAGCAGAATGCAGGACGGAAATAGAACTGATTGAACTCTTAGAAGAGATTAGGCCATGCTCACAAAATATAGTTCTCCGCATCCTCGCGTGTAAATTTATACAGTGACTCACATTAGTGGGCTGGAAACGATATTGGTAGGTTAAGTTATATTCGAATGTATTCAAGAGCCAACCAAGATACATAACATTATTTACTCACATCACAAATTCTGTTGACAGCATAAAGGAAGTAGCTAAATGCTAAAATTACCAATTTATAGGTTTTGAATCAATATAATTTAACAATCAATATAAACTACCTTTTTTACCTTTTCTCGTAGGACTCCAGAAGTTACTTATCTAGAAATGGGAAATGCAACATGTGAGTTTCAATTAAAGGAGAATAAGGGACCTGCATTAAAAAGGTAGCTTTCACTTATAATTAGATCATGGGGTCTCCTATAGAGTATTACACTAGATAGATTACGTTACTACTAATAGAATTAAAATTTTATATGAAAGCTTTCAGTATAAATACAGAATATGAGCAAGAATGTCCACTGAAATGGGCTTTTAACGTAAGCCTCCTTAAAATGTGAATGCACAAGTTTGCATATTTAATAATTTTATTTCGGTGCAGTTCCTCTATAGCTGACTCTGAGAAAATTTATATGCATATATGAATTTCTTGAGTGATTTTCAGCATACTCTGTACTTCACATTTTATTTTTGAAAATGGAATTAATTTATATTTCCATTTACACCACGTTATGCTTTTTATTGTTGACTTTTCCCTTTAAGTTGCTCAAAAAATGAACACTTTTGTTCTTATAGTAACAGCCCCAGTAGAATTAATAAATTATTTGATAATTTATTCATTTATATCGTGAATTTAAAGTCGAAAAATAGGAGCAACGAAATGGATTTGATACGCCGAAATTTAATAAGGACGCAGAGACAAAGCGATTCATTTACGAACTAAATAATGGCGGCATTTGCGGGAAGCACTCGTGGAGCTACAAGGGGGAAATTGAAGACGTCATTTTCCGCTCGTTCACCGGCAGAGAATGCAAGTCCCCTTTGTTTTCCTGAGATACAAACATCCAACACTTACCGCTAATGGTTCATCACACCTTTACAAAGCTCGATGTAAGCACTTGCCGGGGAGAAAAGGGGATGGGCGAGAATAAATAGCTCGGCAGAGTAGATCTCTCCACGGAAAACAAAACACGGATATCCACTCGATCTCTGACACGCGTACTCCCGCTTGTGAGAGGGAGTTATTCCACCCCAAACTGCCAATCGACAGGATCTGCGACCAGCACGCATTCGCTTCTGTTCCCCCGCATTGCGAAGCATACTCCTCGATTCGGATGCCTTTCTCTACCATTCAGCCCAAACCCTCGATTTTATCCTTCACCCTGATCTAACGTCAGTCACCAGGGCTTAGTGGACTGCAGTTGGACAATTACGCCATTCATGCATCGAGGCGCACATTTCGGCTATAGGCAACTTCCCGGTTAAATCCATCATGGCGCAAAAAAAATATTTGAAAATTTCTGAAGACTCTATAATTTGAAAACAAAGGTTCAGGATATACATTTCCTATTGTATACGATGTTATTGCTAAATTATGTTAAAATTTCATGCTATACGAAATTTTTGTAGAAGTTTACTTTTTTTCCTTCAGCCCACACTCACACACATCTCACAAGTATCCAAACTATTTAACAAGTACGTTGTAGAATGTAAACTGCCTCACACACTCTTTTACAGCAGCTGTATATCATTTCCGACAAAAGGACTTTTAATAAAAAAATCTAGGCATAATATATAATTTGAAAAGCTTTAAAGAAGGAAAGAATAATTCGCAGTTCATATAAATAAAGGAGTCTTCGTTTTGTCCACACTAATCTACCCATACATAGATGACACAAGGTGAAAATGTAAGCGTTCTCATAAGCACTTGTTTCCATCGTAAAAGTTTAAAATTATTGAATTTAAAACGCGATATTAAACAAAATCACGAGATAGGGAACAAAATGGATTTGATTCGCCGAAAGTTAATAAGGATGCAGAGACTAAGCGTTTTATTTACGAACAAAATGATGAAAGGGCGGCATTTGCTGGAAACACTCGTGGAGCTACAATAGGGAAATTGAAGACGTCAGTTTTATATAAACATATATTTTCCAATAAACTGTCGTATAATACTATACGGTTACAGCGGAAAAATCATTTTAACTCAGATTCTGCACTATAAAACTAAAATAACGTAATTATACACTCTGCTAAAATAAAGAATCACCTTTTATTTGAGAAAAAACTTAAAGCCACCCGTCAGCATGGGAAAGAACTCACCGGCATCAAGGTCAAGGAAAATAATCACTTTTAAGCATTTGAAGCCACTAAAGACCAGGACAATATATGTACACATAAATTATTATAACATGGGGCGGGGAGAATTTTTCAAGAATCAGATTTGCACACGCAAACAATACATCATTATAGTCTCGCACGCTATTATGTCAGAAACTTAAACCCATATTCTGGCCTAACAACTCGGACAAAACCTTGCATGCAAGCGTCAGCTTTAAACGTTAACGCCCTGAATTTTGTATTCCTCGCTGCCTGTCCAGGAGGAGGAGGGCCTTATTAATCCCACCTTCTTCTTTCGGTATCAAACCCCTTTGGTCGATGGCTTCTTACGCCGCCACGGCCCAACCTTTCCAATGCCCTTGGATTCGCGTCTCACGCTCGAGCGCTCCCTCTGCCCCCCCCCCTTCACTCCCCAATCCCCTTAAACTCGCCAATGAGGGTAATGTGCGTTAATCGCCCCTGGCCCTCGGGAAGGGTCGCCCCAAGGAATAGGGAAGGACGTCTGGGCAGGCGACGCTTTGCGTGTTGGGACGGTGTTTGGACTGGGGAGGTTAGGCGGACATAAGGCGGAAAGAACGACAAGACAACCCCCACCGCATACGACCACGTTCACAGCAACTTAACTCGGCATAACTTGGCCTATTAAAAGGAAGAATCATTTCCTCATGCATTAATTTTTCTATAACTCACGCTATATCCTTGATAGTTGTGGGGCGCATCGATTAGGCCATTTAAAATAACTACCATCTATCATAACACCAAAAAAAAAACAATTGAAATTTTCTACTGACTATTTATTTGACAACCTAGGTTTAGGCAGGATAATTCCTATTGCCAAGGTATCATTAAAAAATTGTGTTCATTGGACAAAGATTGGTTGGATGAAGATCTCGACGAGATTCTCATATCTGCTAATCATTTCACATCTTTCATACCTCTTCCACGAATATTTTCCGAGATTTTACTCTCAGTACTTCCCCGACGAATTATGCTCATGAAATACTTTCAGGTTTCCAGCTGGGTTAATAAATCCATAGCCAACTTAACGTTTCTCTGATGACGAGCCCAAGTGGGAAGCCGAAACGGCCGAGGCCATTGAGTTATCAACCCGGTCGCAAACCATAGAGGGTTTACATCAACATTAGAAATTAATATTGTCTCGTGTTGAAAGTTTACTTTGAGAAGCATAGATTTAGGGTATAGAGATAGGGTATATTGAAGAACGCAACCATTTTTTTATGGCCGCTTCTACTTATAATAATATTAAAATTATTGAAAATAACTACGAGGTAGGAGCTTTAGTAGATGCTAACCTGATGCATTCTACCAGAATGTACCGCCATGATGGAGTTATACTTAAAAAACATAGCTATCAATGAAATACTTTTATGGTCGCTTCTACTCATGAATAAGATTAAAAAATTAAATTAACTGTAAACATTGAGCCAGTAACGGATACAAAAAAACTCAAGGGTTGGCGCAAAATATATATTGAGTTGTCATTACTTTATCGCAATAAAAATGATCAAGTCACCGGTAGAGTATAAGAAAATATTATTTAAAGTGACTATACACATGTAAAAGGCAATGGCATCTAATGATATAAAAAAGTTAAAATTGTGGTTTCCCAATTTTCGGCAATACGGACGGACCCGCAAAGAGGGGGGGGGGGGTGCCCTCCATCTGTATCCGCCACTGCAATGAGCTTTAGCAGATGCTCAACTCACGGTACTCAATCATATTTTAAGGCCAAGATAGAGATTTTCTTAAAAATACATATGGCTATCAATGAAGTATATTTTTAATGATCGTTTCTACTCATTAATATTGCTAAGCAATGATATTATCTACGAACAACGAGCTTTAACAGATGCTCACGTCATGCATTCCACCAATATATTGTTAAGCCAAGATAGAGTTGTATTTTTTTTTTAATGTAGCTATCAATGACGTAAATTTTAAATGGCCGTATTAACTTCTAAATTAATTATCAATGAAATTAACTATGAGCTTGAGCAGATGCTCACCATAAGCATTCCATCATATGGCAACGCCAAGATAAGTCAGGCTAAGTTTTAGCAAACAAGGGGCTTAAATATGCCTCCGGGGGCGGACACCGTGGGGGCGGGCGGTGGTGGCCGCAGTTTCGCATCCACGCCGTTCTGCCCCCGCCTGACAAGGTCCTCAACCAAGGGATCCGACCAAACTCGCTCAGCTACGCAGGCAGTCGAGGCGAATAATCCAACTTTGATCCACTCTGAAAGGATACGATGCTAAGTGGTGCCCGTTCTTCACTTTCACTCGATAGCCCTTCAACCCGTGAATCTCTTCATCCTACTTGTGTTGGCTCCTCGGACAAAAAAAAATAAAATTCCCTTCAAATTACCCCGTCGTCATCGCTTTGCGCAAGCATGCAACCAAGCACTTGCTCTTAACACTCAACGGATTCACGGGAATTTTACCCAGTCTAAAGCATGTTCAAAGTAGCTTTCGTAGCACGGAAGTTAGGTAAAAGGGAGTCACCCTTCCTGCCATGGGCTCTTCTAACTATGGGTCCACTTTTAACTCCATTTTATGTTGAGAAGAGGTAGCTAAGTTTTCCTTTGGTGGCATAATATTCGAAAACTATATCTACTGAGTCCTGGGGCCACACAGAAATACTGATAATAGAATTTATATTACAAAAAAATTGCTTTAGAACTTGTTAAGACCATAAGCAACTGAGTTGCTGAAAGATTTAATCTTCACAATTTACAGATAATACATAGATTATAGGCAGATTTTCATTGACTATCCATCAATTATTTCCTGCATTAATTTACTTTTACCATTATAAAATGTTTCTCAACATACTCATAAATGTATATTTCCCCACCAAATTCCTTTCTTGGCTGCGATTCATGATTATAATGCACTAAAAACATCAAAATCAATTGAAATCATGACTGCAATGATCCTCATTCGTATTTTTAACATCTATCTTGATTAACTGCAATACCGCTATTAAGAATAGAGATAAAGCGTTCTTCAAGATAATGCATTCTATTACTATAATAATTGCTGCATGCAGTATCCAAATTCACGAGAATCAATTTCATATCGTATGTAAAAAGAAACTGATGAAAAAAACTACCTTGTTCAGGCCTCTAAAAACATAGCTGTTTTTTTTATCAAAAAAGGCATCCGCAATATTAGACGTAAATATGCTGAAAGTTTTTGAAAGGTATCATGGAAAATTGTTTGAATAAAGCACAGCTATCTAGAGATGTAATAGTGTCAAAATCTTTACAAGAATTTCTAGAGGAGACAAAATTAAAAAAAATAGCGTTCTAAAATGTCTATGTCTCTAAAATAATAAGCTCAACATGAAAATAATATGGGTAAAATAAGATTTGAGAATAGCCGGAACAAATGAAATAGAGGTGTGTACTCAAGTTGCTATGGGATAATACGAAGGGAATGGAGATGGGGAATACAAGGGACGAGTTATGATGCATAACAGGCTCTCAAAGCAGGTGACAGGTCGAATAATGGATAAGAATGGATGGGGAAACTTATACGTAGCCTAAGAGAAATATGTCAAACATATAACAGCAGACAGGAGGGAACTGCTTGAATCTGCCGGAATACTAACAAGGAGGAATTCCTATTGGGAACTATTTTAGGCAGTTCATATTGAATCTCAATTTTAATAAACATATTTACTAAAATCTAATACCTCACATGCTCGCCAATGTCTAGCCACCTAAGTGAGTACCGTTTTGAAATAAATGAAAAACCAGGGATTTTTTGTAACAATTTTATTTTCACACAGAAGCTCACACTTTTGCTACCTTTAGACATAATTTCTGTTAATATTATGACTTTTTTCGGAACGAACAACAAGCTTTTGTAAACCGTCGTTATAGAAAATTACCCCCTTAGTTGGCAGCCACTGCGAAACCGTTGCTTTTACGCTTTCATCGTCCTCATGGAGCTGACCTTGATAAGTGCCTTAACATTAACGAAAATTATGTCGAAAGGTATTTTTGGGTGTGGGCTTTTACGTAATAATAAAATTGCTTGAAAAAATCTAGTGGTTCCCTTAATATTTCAAAACGGTACTTTAAAAAGAGCTGTCTTAAAATATTTACAAATAATAATACAGGTAAATATTATTAATAAAATATTTATGCCTATGAAGACGCTGGGGTAAAATTTTCAAATTTCAAGTGCAAGCAAACGTAAACGCAGCACGAAATTTTAAAGCTGAGAACATTGGTATACAAGCGAGTAATGCGCCACGCAATAGGAGACCGAACGAGGGGGAGTGATTCTTCCTCCTAAGTTACCCTCATGCACGCCGGCAAAACTCAGGCCGTGAGCGCAGACGAGGTCTGATGAGAGAGAGAGAGAGAAGTGAGGGGGAGGGAGGGAGTGAGAGGCGCTTGCTATTCCACCCTTATTTCCGGCCTTCACCCCCGTTTGCAATTCCCATCGCTTCGCAATCAATCAGGCGAACGCACCGCGACGACGAGCAACCTCATCCGCACCGGTCAATGGTTTCCCAGTGCCCGGAGGAGCAGTCCTCTTTTAGCAATCGGCTCTTTTTTTTTAAACAGACTATACAATCTCGGGAAGACTTCGATAAAACACATCGAATCAGATCACTGAGGTCAACGAGTTCACGCAATTTTATTTGGCATTTAAGATTATTAGCCTACACCTATTAAGGAAGCAATGAAATATTTATTTACGACCCACAGGTCTGTCTATTCAATTCAATTGAAACGTTTACGGAGACGTTTTGATAAATTGGAAACCGTTTCAAGTATGAACTGTGATCGAAATATTGACTTTGATCGACTGACTCTTGACTTATCAGGATAAATATATTAAGACTCAGTGTGATAATTTATGAGCAATGAAATAACGCTATTTTAGTGATATTTTATTTCACATTTTCCGTTGAAGAAACTGTTGAGGTAAACCTGGTACAAATTGACAATGCATCCCGAAAACTTGTAGGAAAAATAAAAACTATTTCAATTGGTAAAATATACGTGTTTGCGGCTTTTGGGTTTGTAAACGAGCTGTAAATTTCAACAAAGCCAAAGCTGAGGGAAATATGAGACTCGAGAAGAGGGCGTGAAGATTTCGAGGGTATATCTGCGGATGAATTAACATGCCGCAGCTAATGAGTGCGTTAATGCCAACGGGATACTTAGATACCAACAATCGTTAATATCTAGCGTTTAACTCGGACGACAGGCGTTTGAACCTCAATTTGAAGAGCTTCCCACAGTTCCTGTGCCTATTAAAATTTTCATGGGAGCTTAGAGCCTAGCCTAATCCACTAAAAGGATTAGCAACAAATGGTCGAGGTCGAAAAAAATCATCTGAAATGTTGGCGTCCGATCAAGGACTTTGTTTAAAATACATCCAAAGAAGAAGTAATAAACGCCTCAACGGGTAAAGTTTACGACTAATCATAAACTATGTAGAATATCTCACAATCACTTCAAACCGGTAGGTCTAACGGACAAGAGACACCAAAAGATTCTTTCTCGGTGTACCGTAGGAGTTTATAAGAGGAGGGTAGATAGATGGAAGAAAGTATAGGGTGGATTTGGTTTAGTTCGTGGAAACAAGTAATACAAATATTATTTTCAATATCTTCTAGAAAATCTAATTCTATCATTTGTTTGCAGTAACCTAATTTACCACGATATCATCACGGTACGCTGTGAACATAGCTATGATACTAGTACTAGTTTCACTGACTTAAATAATAATTAATAAAAATTAACATCAGAGCACTTTATTATGTGATTATAAATGTTTTGTACCCGAAAGTATGAACTAAGAACTACTTTGTACGTCAGAAAGGCTCCGTTTCAGCGCTTGATCCGTAGCGTTGTATTGCTGGGTTTAATTGTAAATCAGGAAAAACGAAGAGAAATTTTCGATAAGAGGGTGGAAGGATTTCGCTGTTTCGTTGATTAAAGAACAGCCAGCAAAACCGGACGTGGCAAAGTCAGCGATAAAAGTGTTGAGGCCTGAGGGACAAGAAATAATGAGGAATCAGTAGTCGAAAAACCCACAGAGCCCTTAACACCATCCCTCAAGAGAGATTGTTGACTTTTGATCGAATGAAAAGTATCGCTTACATCAAAGTTAATAAGCAAGAAATTTTAAAGGCCAAGTGATGAAAGAAAATTGCAATAATCCGTCACTTTGGACAAATAATTATCCATTTTCATACATTCCGAGGTACCTAAATTAAAACACTGTTGGTAGGGCATTGAAAAAAAATAGATACCGTTTTGAAATGGTCGTGTAAAAATATAAGTACGAAATAAAGAAAGAAAGAAAAGTTATAAAAAAATAAAAAAGAGCACGGAATTAAATCAAATTTAGCCGTCACTTTGCAGTGCATACAATCTAGGTAGGCTGGAAAAAAACTCAGAATAGAACTGATGGAGCAAGTGTTTCAAATATCTTCAGAACAGTAATTGGATTATCATGCTTCGTATCTTAATAGCTGTTTTAGAGGTAAGCAAATATTGAAAAAAAGGTTAAGGTTTTACAAAATTCTGAGCCTTGTTATCATTTCTTCGGACAAGACTTGCCTTGTCTTAAAAAAAAGTACTCATGCTTAATACACCAATCTAGAGAATTTATAATTGCATTGAATCCATTAATTAGACTCAAAATAAGTTATATTTTAATGCCAAATTGAATATCTATTCTAAGGATGGATATTATCCAAAGGAGGATATCTATTCCAAATATATTAGTGTCATTACATGACAGACATACAAGAAAAAAATGTTCCTCTCGTTTAAGAAAAAAACAAAGATAATATGGCGATTATAGGCAGGTATCTACTCATCAAAATCATCTTGCAAAGTTATACACACCAATGATGCAGATTTATGTAAACGTACGCCTTACATAATGCCAAGTTTTTTTCAAATCATATCATTTAGAAATTCAGCATGGGTATTTCCCATGAATATTTGAGCATGTTAGGCAATTTATTTGGTGAGAAAAATTGATTATAATTAGGCGTGAGGCCAATAGAAAAATGTCAAAGAATTTAATATTTACTCGGGAGTGCTATTTAAGCTAAAGCTATTTATAGACGAGGTATTCTCATTGGGAAAGGAGAGATCTGTTGGCCATATCATAAGGCCTGTGTGGTGCCTATGCCAACGACCAGAGAGAGATGCGCCAATTACCCAGAAGCCGTCGCGCATCGAAGTGGTAGGAGGAGGTGACGAAAGAGGATTGCGTAAGATGATAAGGAGGATTGAGGAAGGACAACGTATCGATGATGGTGGTAACAGGAGTACAACAAGAGGAGAGAAATCGTCTCGTGTCTAACGGAGACCCCGGTACTCGACAACGCAAGCAGGCTTCGAATATAACCACGCGCAAGAATAAAAGGACCATAACGCAACGGCAGAGGGAATTACAGCCCGAATGCATCGGGAATCCTAAATGGGAAGAGATTTCCACCACACCAACTGTGGGCATCGTAAGGCTTGATGAGGAGCCAGAACGAGCGACGAAATCAGAAAAGAATATGATGGGAATACGAAAGTGGGTGATTATATGCTGAAAAAATGAACGAACCTATTTGGATAAAGCTGTTACACCATGAAACTTTATCGAGCGATGGCGGTATGCTTGCTTGAATAATGCAAATTCAAATCCTAAATGAAGGTAATTTTTTCCAAGCAAGAGAAAATAAAGTATTCAGCATAATTTTTTTTAAACGATATTTTAAATGGAAAAACGTAGAAAATTTAACGCGAGTATATCAACTATCTCACTCCATGAAACAATAGAGTTATTGTTCCATACAAGATATTCAAACTTTTCCAAATCTAGCCAACGAAATAAGCATCTGATCGACCCTTTTCTTCTTGTGCGTATCGTAAGACTCACCTAACCTGCCAACTAGGAGGCACTCTTAGGATTTCGCTCCATAAAAATGGTGGTATCCAAGTATTTAAGAATAATAATTATCCATAATACTGGTAAATTGCTACACTACAATACATTTTCTACTGTAATGATTGACTCCGGTCAATCACTACAGAGAGCGCTTGAAAGTGAGAACAAAACGTCATGCACTACTGGTAGGTAGTGTATGCATGTTTCGAGGCAAGTTAACTGAGACGTCTCATTTAAACAGAATGAAGAGATTCCACTAAGTCGCGATGAAAACTATAGCTCCCAAAGTAAAATCATACACGTATATACCTCTTAATACTTTTCCTCCGCTAACGAGTCTCCTAAATTCGAATATTTAATAACCACTCTGTCACGCAAAAATCGTGTTGCGCTCAATATACTTCTGTTACGAAACTCACTTGCAAAGAGAGCACCCTTCTTGAAACATCAATCAATTGGGTGAAATGCTAATTTTACAAAAAATATCGACAAGAATTGACACCATTTTCTTTTTTACATCACACAAGCCCACGCCAGAAATGTTTAGGTTGGTGAATGAAGGCAGATTAAAGAAGCAAGTAAGAGAACGTACAGGAGTAGCGAGGAAAGGTGGGGTGAGGGAGGGAGAAGGATTGCAGAGGGGATCAGAGAATTTAAAGACGAAGGTGGCAGCGAAGCGGCAGGAGAAAGAGATAGAGAACATCTGGAGAGGAGGGAAGCATTTCCGAGAGGGTTTACAAAACGATTTTCGGAGAAGAGCTGGAGAAAGGGCTCATCAACCTTAGCATCCTGTCACCAAGGGCCTTATCGCGCGTGGACGAATAAAACCGACGCAAAGGATGCTGGGATCGGATATCTCTCCCTCCCTCTTCGGCGCGGTGGATCCAGCCCGAGGTCTCGCGCTAAGATGGCGGGGGAGACTTATGATGAAGAAATGATAACATCCCTGCCTGACTGAAAGTGACTGTGCCGGAAAGCAATTTCCTTTTTTTTGGAGTTGATTTAATAAATTTTACGATGACACGCTGGAAGATGAACGTCGAAAACTCTTATCCAAAGAGACTATGTAATTCAGAAAGCCCGGTAACCGCATCGATCCCTAAGAGCAAGAATCCAATACAATTTTAATGAGTACGAGAGGAAGTTAACAAGATCGGATAGTAAAGAAATATCACCCGGGTCTTGGATGATATCTAATGCGGAAGAAGTTCAAAATATCAAGGCCGATAAAATGAGATTCGAGTGACAGGAACTTTATTTTTTATATTTTTTTTAAGCGGCACACCAAGGAAAAATTATCGTCAAAAAGCTAGTACGATGTAATAAATAGGTTTGATACGTGTATGAAGAGTAAAATTACCAATGGAACGACTTACGATGACTTTTTTTTGCGAAGCATGCCTTCCTTCTAACTCAGTGGGTAATGAAGCAATATATAAAACTTTATAAATTGATCTATGGTGTATTCTAGGCATTTTTAATGGGAACGTGAATCTTCAGCGGGACTCTAGCGCATGTAATTCTGCCTGGAACCCTGGAAGAGGAAAAATAATTTTTCCAAATTGATAGGACAATAATTTAGATTAAAAGCAAATGGAATGGTGATATTATACACCCTCGAAGGAATGCGGAGATTATGGCAGTCAGAGTTGACCTCTGAATATTAAATGTAAGTTCATATGATATACATCCATGAAATACGGTGTCATAGAGGAAGGGAACTCATTTAGACGTATTTAGATATTTTCGCTAATATTTATGAATTAAACACTACCACATACTATTTTTCCTCGGCTAAACAGAACTTCTTTCGACTAGGAATCGATTTAAATAGGTAATAACGCTTTAAATCTTGCCTTAGAATTTGTTTCAATAAACGCTGGCTATTTCATTGCATTCATTGGTACCTCTCTCGCCCTTAGCTCATTTGACATCACCTATGCTTTTGGCCTGGCAATTGGCACAATACAGAGGCACGCTCTACAGATATTTTATTTCCGCCAGTCCTCGCTGACTTAAACTGCCAAGGCTGAAAGGAAAATAACTAATGACGTTACATTAAACTACTGGGAAAGTAAAAGTGAAAAATAATTGAGCATTCTATGTCGTTCTCCACATAATATGATAAAGTCTCATTGACATATCACCCTTTCCGTCCCTCTGAATCAAAATGGAAACTGTGGCGAAAGTGATGAAAATAGCTCAAAAGTATTTTGTGATAATTGAATTTACCTTAATTGATAATGAGTTCCGGAAAACATATAGTTTTCCCTTGACCAGAATCCGATGAAGCGAAAAAAAGTTCGAATGTTAAATATTAAAAATTACCACGTTTCATTACATGTCTTGCGATTAGATAAGTGGCAAAATTTTCCAAGAAACTAAAAACCAAATGACGATTTTGGATTTATAGATAAAATGCATGATTAAATTTTAAAGCCATGTAGTACAAGCTGGCTATAGGCATCGGTGTTTTACTTTTGAACGGCTATGATTTAAAATTAACACAAATTTTACCGGCTCGCTAATGCAAATTCTGTTCATAGTAAAATACATTACACCATCTAAAGCATTAATAAACATTTGATGGATTCATTAATACTATCACGAAGCGGATATTTTGCCATATTATGCACATTCAAATAGGACGGTCCTCTAATGAATTACATGCGATTTCAATTTTGACGCACCTTGATTTAAATTAGCGAACCATTTTAACAAGCATTTGTGAAGGTAGTCAACGCAATAATTCAGAGATGAGATTTCCCAGTGATTAAACAATTGGAAATTCAAATAATTCCTGTGTCAGTCAGGACAGTCTGTTCTCATCAGTTGCAAACATACTTTTACTATACCTATCCGATAATTTTAGAAATTCATCGTAAATAGATAAGTAATGATTCCAGCAGATTGTTGTGCAAAGATGGGGCAAGAAAGACATAATAATCGTCAACGTGACATCATGTTCATGTACAATGCCAGGGTTTAGTATAATGGAGACTATACTATGAATGTTCTTAGTTTTCTTAACTCTCGAGCGGGCGCGGCTGATATTTTTACACGCCCGAGCGTGTGGCGTACTTTGTCCACGTTAGACCCATACCTTCATGATATATACGCATTTATATGTTATACTCGATTTTTGTTAGAGTTTATCTTTATTTGTTTGTAAAAATTAGTTCAAGCATGTACATTAATCGGCGATACAGATATAAAAGTACACAGGTGGTACTCGGCCTGTCGCGCGGCGTAATTTATACGCCACGGGTGTCGGGTTCCTCTTGGCGATCTAAAATTAATTTGCTACCATACTTTGTGCTCTAAAAACTCACGCTATAGACAGTCAAAATGGCATTGTGGAGGCCATTCAAGGATATCAAAGCAGGAGGTACACGGCCGGTCGCGCGGCGTACTTTGCACGCCATGGGTGTCCGTTCCTCTTCCCGGTCTAAAAATAAATTAGCTACAATACTTGGAGCTTTGAAAAGTCGCACTATAGACAATCAAAGTTCAATGTAATAACACAAGAAGCCATTCTAGACAAGAATGTACGTACAATGTTGAAATTCTTGGTTTTCGAAGATTGGAGTACTTTATGCACCAGCGCGTCCGCTCGAAGGACAATAAGTTAACTCAATAATGACCGGGGTAAGCCGCATACCTATTATGACTGCCAGCGGTAAATTGACCGTTCGCCCTTTTCTTGCGCTCTTTCATTCGTTGTCCCTCCATATTTTTATCTAACGTGTGTAGAAGTGTTCTGATTATGTTTTACGGTTACATGTAGTGTTAGGAAAAAAATTAAACCCTGCAAAAAATATTAATTGCACCTGAAAAATATTTATTGTAAAATAAAAATGTGTCTTACTTCCACAGTTAAAAGATAATAAATCATGTGTTTTGAAAGATAAATATCATTTCAAAATAATTAATGTGCTTTGAAACATAAATATCATTTCAAAACACGTTATTTACTTAGTTTTTCTTGGTTAAAAACATATATGTATCAGAGGAAAAAGAATAAAAAACACAACATTAAAATGAAGCACAACAAATTCGGTCTCGAGGCATGTATTTCTTCACTCTCTTATGATGTTTTCTAATTTCTGATTACGTTCACGGCTTTCACACATGTATTTGGGAGACACACATCATAGTCAAAATGAAATAATTTTCCTGGAACATCAAAAAACATTAATATTTGCACAGGTGAATAAACTTCATTTGCAGGTTATTTGTTCTAAAATAGTAAAAGTCAAAAAAATATCAGCGATATTGATAGGAAAATGACGAAATGGTGCGCGAAAGATAAACGCGAACGGTCAATGGACCGCCCCCGGTCATTCTAGGGTTAAAGTTATACGCGCAATGTAGTACCCCTTTCATTCAACGTCACTATTTTAGACCAAATGTGTTCTAAAGATAACCAACTTCGATTTTATTCTTATGAAGAACACCGTTATGTACTCTTTCTTTTCACTCTAAGAGAGGCAGGTTAACTAACTTGAGCGAATCTCTAAATATGGGTGGGAGCCGAAATCAGATTTTTTTTTCTTCCGAAAGACTCCAAACTATGGTTTCGCCTTTCTCGCAAAACGGATGCGAGGCAGGACAGACGGATGCAAAACTCCGAATCCCACGTGGGCGGAAGTAGGTGGCGTGTTGGTACGCCAGTGGGTCGAGCACGTTGGCGCATTTCTTTCCGGTCCAGAAGGCAGGGGAATTGAGCTGGCTCGAGCTAAGAGAAGAGAGTGTGCCTCGGAACGCGAATGAGTTATTGCTGCTAGACGCGAGGGCAGGGAGAACCCAGCCAGCTACGTGGTAGGCGTAATGGAGATGATGCGCTGTCGTTGCTATCTGATGGCATTGCAGCCTTAATGGACGTGGGTGAGGAAGCGAAGGACTGCGACGTCATAAGCAGGACTAATGAAAACGAATCACATCGGATATGACTTCCTCAATGTTTTGAAACATCATTTCCTCAGATTCTGCTGGTTTCTTCGGGACGGCGATATGGTGGGATAAAAATAAAATATTCAAATTTTCAACAAAACAACATAATAATAGTTGATAAAGCTAAGCTTTAATTTTCATCTTACCAAATTTTGCTCAAAATATTACCCTTTGACATTGAATTTATGGCACTGATCTAGTTTTAGGTGAGGCATTACAAATGATCGCACTAAAACACGAAAGAGAAAATTACTTGCTATTGAAAATTAAAATTCCTGATCGAGAATCAATTGCACTTCATGTAATCAATTTTAAAACATTATGGGGGAATTTTTCCCAAAAATTTAAACTAAATGCACAAATATTTCACTAGAGACTAGAGAAAACGAGATTTTATAAAAAAAACTTATATCTTACACACAAAAATAATGCGGATTAATGACGGGAAAAAGAAAAAACTTGAAGACTTTAGTCACAAATGGTATAGATAGCATCCATTAAATCAGTAACTGAAACCTTTCCGATAGATTGAGATATGTGATACGCCATCGAAAGGTATCTCCTTAATTAAGCGCATAAAAAAATAGCGTTCCCCTGTAACAAAGCCCCGTTTCACAAAACATCAGAAGAACAGTTTCCATGGAACAAAGAGGAGAATGATCCATGTAAAGTTATCACTCCTCACTCAACTCCCTGTACGACAACGAGTCAGGATGTATTTTAGGATAAGAGAGGAAAAAGTTCATAATACGCGATAATAGAGCGGCCTACTCATTAAGGAAAGTTGACTCCACGTGCCCGCTAGCGACGCGGGCGGCGCTGCGAAACATCAATTAGCATTCCACTTCCTCGACATTTTGCTAAAACGGGGAAATTCTCATGAAAGGCTCCTCGACGCGACCGTACAGTGGTATCATTGTTAAGCTCTTCTCTCGCGCGGCTTCATTTAACTATTGCCACCGATCCGACAACCGCCGAGAGCCAAGACATGCCCCTGAGGTACCCCTCTCCTCTTTCCATCTTCGACCTCACTACCTTCGATAAACATATCGACTTCCCCATTACCCGGCCAACCCACCGAAAGGACGCAAGAATTGCTTCCACCCCTTCCGCTTACCCCCACCCCATCCCTTCTCCCCCGTCACCAATCAAGTACCTCAAACCCCTAGCGCAGCCATTTTCCACCGCGTAAGGGAAACCGTAAACTTCCTGCCTCTCCGCGGCTCTCATCTTGGGGAGGTTTCTGTTGACGGCGGAACAACCGAGAACGCCCTCCCAAGACGCCCAACCCCTCACCCCCGTAGCCATTGACTTTAAGGTCGAACGCAACCCCATCCCCCAAGCACCCCCTCCAACCATCCCATAATTCCTCGAGCCCCAATGGCGGGCAAAAGGTCGCCGCTCCAGTGGCCCCATGGTGGATACATGGAGAAGGGGGAGGACCCCGCAGAATTATATGTCCCCCTGCAGAGCAGTAACCTCCTTTCCTCGGGGGTTAAGAGACCATCTGGGTGACGAAGGGTGAGAAAAGGAGTCCAAGAGATTCGCTGTCGCGTGATGCTAAATGTGCCGTCGTAAAAAAGAACTGGCTTTTGTGGGTTTGATTATTCCCATTCGCATTTTTTTTCTTCAAGACACAAATCCTTGTAAATACTCTCTTTGCTCTGGTGTTTCCCTCGAACTCAGAAACTTCAAATCAAGTTTTTTGCTCTAGGCCAAGGCCCTATTCTTGCACATAAAACAGAAACAGATGGGTGGCACGAATATAGGTCTGATTTTTATTGCAATGAAAAAGGTATGTGCTATAAAGATAAAGAAACCGATTGTTGTTTCGTATTATGGAAGAGTGCAACTAGACTCCTGAAGAGATAATATGCATAGACCTTTCCGTAATCAGCCTGGTCAATGGATAATCTGTGAGTTTCGCCATGAGTATTATGCAGTTTTACTAAACAGAGCTTATACATTTTCCGCAATAACCTCAGTCACGTTCAAAGATGAGTTGACAATTATTTGCGAAGTTACAAAATTTAGTTTTGCTGACAAAAGGATATTTGATGGGCAGATTAAATTATGAATGAAGAAATTTCAAGGAGGTTTGGATCTGAAATATTTTGGAAAGAAAACGTCTAAAAATGATTGTAAATATTTCAAGGAGAAATGGTATAGAACATTTAATATTTGAATGAAAAATAAAAGAAGTGTGGTAGTGTTTGTTCGAGGCTCGGCATCCAGTCCGTTGTGAAGAAATGCACACTAGGAAAACATATTTAGCATGAGGGGCTGAATGCAGCGAAGTCAGTAGTATTTCAACCTATCTGAGAACAGAATCATAAGACGATTATAGCTATTAAATCGACCGAGCTCTTTTGGTGTCAGCAGTTACATCTCCGTTCAGCGAACCAGAGGTAATGTAAGCACATGAATCTCAATTTAGATGCCTTTCCAGAAACTTTCGCTAGACACTTGTCCCCTTTTGTAGCATTACTTAAACTAACTCCCTCGGAACTACATAACGACACAATCTGCTATTAAGAATTTCCATAAATGGCAAGTAGGCCATTTACTTGGAATGTTCGCAACATAAATATTGAGTAATTGCCTTAGACAGCTAAGGCACCAGTCTATTTCGTCGGGAGTTCACGGAAGTCGTCTTCCCAAGAGTGACGCATTATGACCTCAGGCTTACGATGTACGTAACCCGCAACCGCCAGCACCTTCGGATACCAAGGAGCCGTAAAATTTACGACCGTAAAACTGCCTCACATGAAGGATTATTAGCGTTAAATAAGTATGCCGAGGGGATAGAAAAAAAATTCAAAATGAATACACAATTACTGAATGAGGTCATTCTTCCAACTCAGAAAATGGTGAACAGAGATACGTGGAGTACTAAAACATTTTCCATTCAAAGTGAAATAAGCAGGTTTGGGAGAAATAAAGTCTTGTTTTGAAATAAGAAATGAGTTCACCAATAACTTAAGTGAGGAATGGCCAAGAGAGAAATATTTCAACATTTCAGCATGTCCAAGTAGGTCTAAAAAAGGGAAAAAGAGGAACTTCCATTCAATTGCACTCCTAAGTAATAACTTTCGATATGCGCAAAAATAATTCTAATATCCATCCTTCAATTCCTCTTAATTCCAAAAAATGTGAATATCTGGTACAATACAACAGGAGACGTCATTTTTATCTCTTTATTTGTAATTCTGAAATAATACACGCATGACAGCTACTTCAATTGCCCAAATATTGACCTTTCATTTTTATATGATCTTCTGCTTCATAATTAATTTTAAAAATAAACTAGCTAAATATGCACGTACATTAAAGAATAAAGACCAAAGGAAACCAAAAAGACAATGAGAAAAATTCCATTTTTGTAAATCATTCATTATATAACAATTTTGACTAAAACTCAAAAACAAGCTTTTCCACTTTCATTGGAGTCCTTTTAGTAGTATTTTATGAATCTCTTACGTAATATATTACAGCATGTTACTCTTCACTAAGCTCCTGAAATGTAAGGATAAGCAGAACCAAAATAATACAAATTAAAATAAACCTAAAGTAAATTATACTTCAAGCAAGTATTTACGGTAATCTCATAAAAATATCATTTTCTTCGGATAATATAACCTACGCGTCTAATAACCAATGATAAACAAAGCGTCACGACGCTTTGTTCTTTACTATAGTTATTAAACTCGGAAAAAAAATCAAAAAAATCATTCTGTAAATATGCCATTAAGCTGGACCAATGCAAATCTATTAAAATATGCCAGTAAATTCATTTAATTTTTACTTTTATTTCCACCTGCCTATCAGTATCAAAACCATTAGCTGAAACAAAATGAGATTGTAATATGTGCATAACAAGACCAGGCTGATATCATTTTAAAGTGCTGCAATTAATTTGGAAGAGTAAGTCACACCGATTGCAGGAAAATATTAATTAATTGAAGAGAGTATGTAGATACTTGATTGCTCACGAGAATACGCAGGTCCAACAAGTCAGAAACTCATGAATCGCAGTTCCGAGAATTTATGGGTTTCTTCTCACAGACATTAATTAAATTCTCACCTCCCTTTTCCTTTAATTTTGAGATCTTGAAGTTCTCGAATACCAGCTTAGCCTTAACCGTGGTTTTCATCCATTTGACATTTAATAAGGATACCTTTTAGCGCTCCATACCCCATTCCAAAAAGTATTGCCCCACAAAAAATTCTATAAATTAGTTAATACGTCGTTTTTCCTGCGTTTATCCACCATAATTATTTTCCACAAATACCACCAGTAGAAAAACTGGTAAAATAAATTCAAATATTCTAGTGGCGTGTGGCTATAAATCTCATATCGCAAAAAGCAGTTTCTCAAAAATACGGTAGTAATTTAGATTCAGGCACGTTAAGCCATGAGTTTTCCCAACAGTCTTCGATATCGAGAGACTTATTTCAAAAGAGCCTTATACGGTGGTGAAGTCCAGAGAAATTCCTAAAAAGAGAATAAAGAACTAAATAGCGAAGTGGTCTGCGGAGTAGTACTCCGGGAAGGCAAAGTTTCGTGATTCGATTCCTGGTTCAGAAGAATATTTTTCAATGGTAATCAATTAGAGCCTTTTTCTATCATCTTTACGTCCCGATTGCCAAAGAGGTGGAATATGCAACTTCAATGATGATTTTTCAGGAGTAAGTGAAGGTGGTAAAGGATTTCAAATTATTCCTGGTAATTTATTTAAAAAACCGTGATATTTTATTTAAGAAACCAAAATGTCAAGGCTGAATCCACGCGAAACGCCAAAAAATGGAAAACAGTCATTTTGAAATCCACCAATTTATTGGACCAAATCAGCAATGCCACACACAATGATAGTTACAATCCATTCCAGATGCAAAATAGGTAACTGAGAATGCATAATATATATGCAACGTTTTCACGCAACTGCGCATCCTACAAGCTTGGAGCATAGAAATTTATTTTATCAAAGTAGCCACACCGCAGAGAGGAATTGTTTTTATTATTTTTAACCATATCTATTCAGCAAATTTTTTCGTGCGTTTTTCAGTAAAAATTAAAAAGAAACAGGAAAAATGACGCTTATACGGGATTATGATGAACTATACATCAATAAGTTGATCACGTTATATTAGGCTGCTTCAAAAAGGTCCATGAGTTCCACGGACAGGAGTTTTTCTAACCTATGGTGCTACGCCGTAAAATAATTGTCCTTGTATTCAAGGAATGGTGAAGGATGAGATATGGCTAATTCATTGGAAAATGAATTAGATGGACTTGGAATTTGCGATAAGATTGTTTCCGTCACCTGAATATTCTAGACGAGATACCGAGCAGCACAAAAATTGAAATGAAAGGCGATTAACTATTAGCATGACAGGAGGAAATTATTAAGGTTGTCTAGTTGCTAAGGCCCTCAAAACACAAAAATAAATATGTTATTTTTTAATGTGGAACATTGGTACGTAATTGGCTTAAATCTTGGTGTATGATATGTATTCTTACTTTCTAAGATAGTCAAATAAAATAATAAACTCTTAATAGTACACTAGAATGAACCCTAATTTTCTGTTTCAAAAAGAATGTAGTTTTTTTACATCGAATGGGAATATATTGCCCCGAAATAAGTCATCGAACGAAAATAATCTCCGGAGGCGTCGAACGTATCTCAATAATGAATGAAAAATGTGGAGATACTGAATGCACATATAAATACTGGTGATATCCACATCTACCTTATATTGTCTCCAATGAGTTTGGAGAACAATGAACCTAATAAACGCATGTTTTGAGCTTTATTTAGCTGATTTAGGATAACCGTCAGGAACTATTTTCCCAAACAGCCGTATCGCATCAGTGCTAAGTATTTACTCACCCTTCATACAGCAAATGACTGACCACTTATAATATTAAAAGGGTAGGTACCATGGTCAACCAATGTTATACCAATGTAAAATATTTTATTTGATACCACAATTATTACACATTTCCTTCAATAATTAAAAACAATACCCTGAACAGTGAATCACCAGCATAATCATCGTAATGAATGGCTATGCATCCAAGGATGTGAGAAGTACTTCATGTTTTATGCTGAGGCAAAAGCAAATAATTAAAAACTAATTATATTTGACTCATGGCCATTATTTCGAAAGTAAAATACATTCTTTTAATATAACGATAAAAATCCAAGATATGCCATGCCATAACTGTGGCTAAGGGCAAAGGAAAGGATCTGGAAAAAGGGATATTACAGCGGCATTGCGGAGATACTAAAAGTTATTAATCCAAAAAAAATATTTCAATGATGACAGCATACTATTGGAGAAGAATACATAGGAAGGATGATGATTTGGACATCATGGTTGCAATATTAAAGGGCGTTTTATCACATGATTTAAATACCCATCGCTAGAAACTCGTCACCATATTAATAACAGATGAACTGTCTACGCAAGAGTTACCAAAAACTGTTTGTGAAGCTTACTTTATCATGAAAAAGAATCTCTCTGAGAATAAGTCAGTAAATGCAGAATATTTAAGTTTTTGACTATGCCCTACCCATGCCCTAAACCATTTATGGCGAGCTCCTACGCAATAGAATAAACTTAGGCATTGAATTTCCATATTCAGCTCAACACAATACATGAAGTACCACAAGGAAAACTCACGGCTCATGCGTTTTAGGAATTGATTAATATCCTGAACTAATAAAACCAATTACTTTACTCAGATGCATTGTTGGCATGCAAAATAATTGGTTTACATATACAGACACGCATTTCATTCCATTTGCATTCCGAAGACTGATTGTAATTGCCGTGCGCCAATATCAAAGCTAATTAATGGTCGCCATGATGCATGCTAATGATGCTTCACCGCGCGTTACCAGAGTAAAGGCTTATGGCTCTCCTTTTTTGTTTTAAAATCAAATTGTGACCACAGAGAATCAATAGCAATTTTTTCATGCGAAAGTAACCACATTACGTCCAATCATAAGCATAGGTAGACTGTTGTACCGGTAGAGAAATATCGATTGAATTATTGGGATATTTATATTAACCATTTATAGTAGGTATTCATATTATATCAATCATGCTCTCTATTTATATTGCATTGCAGGTAAAATGCGTGAATTATTACCACAGGCAACCACCAGAGAGTCAAATTAATCCTAAAAAAACTTTTTAACTTGCAGTGTGTAAATATTGCGGAAATTACAGTTCAAAGGTGTAATTCTGTAAAACACGGAAATATGCCGCAGAATTTTTTATTTTGGAAGAAAATGAAGTTTTTTCCATCAAGCCACGAAAGAGTCGTAAACAATAGTCCTTACATCCGAAGTAAAATGTTACGTGAGATGTGTAATTAAACTTGGGGTACCTTCCAGAAAGTTTGAAGAAGCAAAGATGAGCGGTGGAATTGACCAAGTTATTTTTAATCGCTATCATTTTGTGAGTGATTTTTAAGGAAAAGGTAATCTTTTCAGAATCATTTCCAATTAAATTGATGCCCTCGAGATAAATAAAAGCATGCAGTACCCCAAAAGGTTTTGCTATTTCATTGGATACCCTGATTAAAATTTCAAAAGCATATCATGAATAGTTTAAAGTATACCGGGACTAGCCACGGTGATAACTTAAACGGGAGTCACCCGCAATGCACAATCGTGCGAAAGATCCACATAGAAAAAACATCCGGGATCCCGGTCAAGGCGGATGATTTTTTCTCTGTGGATCTTTCGCACGCATATCATGAAGCTAATAATACTGATTCGGCGGCATGAAGTGATTTACTGGCGTATACAGCAGAAAATAATGCAATATGCATCACTCTAAAGATTCATCCATGCACTCAGAAATGGAACAATTACGCACTTTCCTTTCTATCCTTTCCTTTCCCTTTCGTTCATTTCCATGAGCTTACTTATTATTATTGTAATATATAAAAAAAACTAATTTTAGAGATTTAAACAACCATATATTTATCTCCCTGAAGATCTTAGACAAAAGGGCTCCATCCATAATTTTAAAATTAAATCATACATGGATTTACTCTGTGGAGAGCTAAAATAAACTCATTTTTCATGAAATTTTTGCTTTAATGAGCCATTTTATTGTAAATTATGTTTTTGCTCCAAGGGTTTTTTTCCCAGAGCATAATAAATATCTATTCTATTCTATTCTATATTTGCCTTTATAAAAATTATAGACTTTCTCCTCTGCAGTCGAAGTTAGAATTTGTCTTGAGCGATGATCGATGAATATAATTAAATCATTTTTAAGTCAACATCTACCCATTCTTTACTGTTATGTTCAGTGCTTACATGTACAATTTGAGGTAGGTTTCTTCAACATTATATGAATGATAAGCACTCATTTCTAAATATAAAGTACGCATTCTGTGTATGAGCAGACTATTACAAGGTCTAGCATGCATCTCCATTTTTGGCCGTGGCACAGTCCCCAGTTTAATTGATTTGCCGTGACTTTTTAACCATGATTAAAGCTAATATTTGGCGAATCATGCATATTTTTTTAATAAAAACCTAACATTTTAAAAAGTTGGAGTGAATTTTGTCTACGCTGTAATAATGATAACTAGAGTTTAAATTTCAGAGTTCAACTCAAAATAATTCGACCGGAGTGTCACTTTTACTTCATACATTAAAAAATTCAGAGTACACCATTTGTACCATATTGTTAATGTGGTATCACTTAAACTCAGGCAAAAATATAAGTAATTTTTGAAAAAAATGCTCCCTGTTATTCCAATACATAATTTTAAGCCCCAAAGATAGCAAAAAACGCGTGTTTAAATTTTATTTCAAGATTAAAACAATATTTATTCATAGCCATTACCTTTAGAAGGCATTTTTTTCGACAGATGATAGTGTAGTAAAATTTAAACCAATGCCAAATAAACAGTAATTTTCGTGGAATATCGCATCTCGTTATTCCACCATAAGATTTAAGCCCTGAAGGAGACAAAAATACCTGGCAAAACTTAAGTGCAAGCTTCAGCTAATATTTATTCATAGCTTTAGAAGATACAGAAAAATGATTTGGGCTGGGAGGCCCCTACCACAAATGAACACTACTCAGCGATCACCATGGAGACGCTCCTCCCCTTCGTATGATGTCCTCTGAACTCCGCCCGATACCCCGCCTACTCGCTGCCGCTCGGGAGAGTGATTTCAGGAACTTCGGGGCCCAGCTTGTTAAAAGTCCCCGGGGCGCCTCACTCACAATGAATTCTCCAACCCTCTTGCTGCTATGCCCTTCGCGGAGACCTGCTCTCAATCACAAGGGTCCCCAGCTTTCCCTCCCGGAAAAATCCCATCTTGGGCGAAAATTCCTCAAAACCCTTTTTCCTCATCCCTAGCTAATCCCACCTTCCCTGTCCACTACCTTCTTCTCAACTTCCCGACTGATTGGTCCGTGTACCGTTGATTGGATTTCTTCGCCCAAGAGTGACCCCTATCAGGCCACTGACCGAGGGAAAATAATAATCCCCGTTCAAGACATAGGGGAAGCCATCCTTCTTAATAGCGGACAGGAGAAGTCATTGGCTCCCGCCATGCGATGCCCTCACTTGCTCAAAAACCTATGGTGGCTATTCTGGGAATAGATGCTGAGGTATATGAAGTGCATCACGTGATTTTCAGGAGGTTTAAATTTTATCTAAGCACACATTTCCCACCTATACAAGCATTTAACATCAGCATCATCTCTTTCCTTACCCTCGCGGCAACTTTCTGAAAATGTTTGTTTAGCTCATAAATAACTACGCAAATCAATACCGCAATCACTCAAGGCATCTCAATGGAGGTGAAATAGTTTGAAAATAGCTTTCCGAGGAATACAGTGATTACTCAGCATCCGGCTTATGTTTCCAAATTGCATGATACGCAATGACATTTTCCACTAGTTTGCATATAATATCAGATTTAACTTTACAACTACTATCACATGAAAAAGTTATATTTAAACTTTTGATTCACTTTTGGAACCATTAAAACTGTAATATATTTTATATAATGACAAATGAGCACACTGTAATTCATTTTTTTTAAATATGCCTGGCATGTCACGTCAGCAGGAAGGCATGACCGCAAACAAATTTGAAGTGAATATTAGGCAGGAAAAATCCAAATAAATCACAGAAAAAGGATGTTTTAAAAGCCAGAAATATTAATTTGCTGATAAACGGTAAACTTAAGCAGTAAACTGCGGTAAAACAGCCTAACGATTTAACAATGGCATTAAATGAATGAACTCTGGTATTAAAAGCACTCCTAAAACTCCCTAACATATTTTTAAAGAAGTCCTACCTGAGGTTTGAAACATCTGGTTATGGAAAATTAGGGTAGTTATTATTATGTATTTTTCCCCATAGTAATCGGTCCTTTTATAAACTGACCTGAGAGAATTGATGGATAACTTTTTTTTAAGTACTGAGCGAGTTGATGTGTTAAAAATTTGATGCCTCAGTAATGAAATCGCCGAAGAGTATTTACGACGTTAATTGAGTCACGTAAATCAAGGAAAAGCTTAAGTATAATAATTTTCGAAATACTAATTCAAAATGCACAAACTCTATAGGTAAAATTAAACCATAAACAAAGGATGAGGGCATGGAAAATGTGTGTCCACAATGTGTCTAACATTATTGGCTTCGACAAATCATGACAATTTCTTTCCTCATAAAGTCCTTGCCTTTATCATAGCATGTATCTGTATGAAACCTTTTAAATCACGCGAAAATACAATTCACGATACAATTGGATATCACGTTGAGGATTTAATTCCCTCAAATACCCTCAGAATGGACAGATCCCATTAATGATCATCGAATCGAATTTAATTAAGGGTACAAATCACCAAGTATCTTCAGGCAAGATTACACACAAAAAAATATCTTCGCATCATTCTTCCATGGAAAATCAATTGAAACCCCCAAGTGACCTATAATCTAAATGGCTGTGGAGATTTTCAGATTGCCGTCCGAAAAATCAACCCCATGGTGATACATCTTTTTTAGTACCAATTTTCACACCCAGCTATTTCCGATTTCTTTTCATATCAGTGGACCCAGAGAAACCTCAGGAAAATCAATAATGAAATGGCGTAGTGTATTCAATTGGAAGTTAATCCTATAATGACTTATTAGCGTCATAAAACAAGAGGAATCCATTAACAGCATTAACTCTTCCGTTTACAATCGAGGCACCCTCTACGATCATTGTTTGCATTATAGGAGAAAAGAAATAGTGCCTCAAAGAAGCACTAAAGTTCGATAAAGTCCAAATTGAAATGCTCCAAAAAGTTCCCTTCATAAGGCATGTGTATTCGTGAACAATTTGGCGATTAAAGCATGAAAAAACACATCATAATATATGAGACCGGCGTGAAAGGCTTTAGTAATGAAGTCAAAACAGAATTAGAATTTCAAGATGCTTTTTATAAATATTACTGGTGCTAAAAAAGTAATAGAGAGAGAAATATTTTGCGTAGGTAACCGGCTCTGTTAAACTTGAATAGTGTGACTTGGCCGACAGTAAATCAATCAATAAAGCGAATTTTCTATCGTGTTTACAACAAACATTTATGGAAATGACAGAATAGAATACATCAATATACCGCGAAATAAAAAATATCATTTTGCATACCACGTGATACAGAGAAATTAATAATTGCCCTAGTGATAAAACAGCAGCAAGATAAAAAAGATTAGCACAACGGAAATACAGAAATTTCCACTAACAGGCACCATATATTTTTGATGCATTAGGTATGTTAATTTACAAGCTGTTTTTTTATCAGCTCACTTTTTAATATAAAAAATAGCCATCCAAGCCATTCATCTACCACTTATTATATCTGCCCTGTATCCTAAAAATAGAATCAATAAATTAAGATATGATACGAAATCATTATGCTTGACAAAGATAATTTATTTATAATATTTTAAATTTTTGGGATCAAACTCACAGAAAAGATTGTCATCCAGTTTTTTACACTCAAATTCTGTTTTTTTTTACCCTAGAAATATCCTGGAGAACCAACTTGCCAACTCTAAAAAATTATTATTATTGGGAAATGAGTCTTATCCAGCAGGAAACGAATACCATAATTGCTTAAATAATCAATGGATCAAACGTTTTTGGTATATGGATTATTGATTTTTTTAATTTACCCCTTAATCCTGATTGACGCCTTTGAATGAATTTATAAGAGCGAAAGGCATTTCTTGAAGAAAACTTAAAATTCCAACCGATCAAAATAACTTAATTCCTGATAAATAATTTCGTACTACGTAATTTCAATAGGCTATTCATAAATAGAAGAGAAATAATTTTCATAAAGCATAGTAAAAGATTGTGGCATGGTATGGCGCTGAAAGCACTTCTAAAAATACAGGAATCATATAGAAAACGTTCATAGATGTTGAGACAGGTAATTCGTAAAAATAAAAAGTTTGCTCACGACACGTTCTTAGCCGTGAGCTTATGAGCTGCTCTTACCGTTTCCACCAAATAAAGAGGCTATATTACGAAGTAGCTACATGGTAAAACTTATCACTTCAGCTGTATTAGCCTACTTTTCTATCGAGCCTCCGGTAAAGGAAAAATCCTCTCTTTCCTAGAGAAGTTAATCAAAACTTTGATATCACGCAGCAGGAAGTTTTGTTTTCAACCAGGAAATTCTCGCAAAAATGAATTTCCAGGGTTTCCAAGATTTATTGCCACTCTTGGGATAAGCGCATCAGAGGTACGGTTGCAGCCGGCGTCTCAGCCACTCCAGCACCAATTTTAAGCGCTAGGATATTTCCAGCGGCTCATAAAATGAATGGCAAAGAATGCAGCTATGGGAGGAGCTACGTTCTCGCATTCGACCATCTGGAATTGCCAATTATAGAATTTGTAGCAGTTATTGCGTGCAATTTCACATGCTGGGATACGCTGCCTTTTCTTGACTAATCTGAACTTAGTTTTCATATGATCTATAGACCAACATATTGATCAACAAATTTTAACCAAAATATTGTACTGCAAGAAAATTTCATTGAGAGGATGTAACTAAAACAGATAGCATGTTTTAATTAATTCCTCGGCCCTCAACTAAACTGGATAGTCAATTGCTAGATATCAAAAAGAGGCAACTTAGTTTTCAGTAGAATTTCCGGAGTAACGCATTAAATAAGGCACTAACCATTAATGTGGCCATTAATAGGTGGTTTAAACACGTACTACTTACGTATCATCCAAAACTCTCAATAAAATCAATTAATGTAATTTTATAAAAAATATCCAAGAAAGGTTCAAATTTTATCTTAAGTTTGGGTAAACTTTTTATTTCTCCGTGGGTCCGATGATTTCGTCATTCAGATATTTACCGAGCAGCACCATAAAGCCACGATGTAGAGCAACATTTGACTGATAGAATTCAGGAAACAAAGACACGTCGAGATGGTTGCAAACAGAGGAGTATGTGACGGACGTTCATTACAAAACAAAGTTCGAGGAGAATGGGATGCTACATCGCAAGAGCACGCAGTGAGGGCATGTTGCGCCCACTGTATTCTGGAATCGACATTTGCCGATGGGAACCCAGTAATGCAGTTACCCACATCAAAAGGTAACGCCAAGACACATTTTATGCATCGACAGAAAGGTGGATGCTGTCATGGTTCATCTCTTTGCGAGAAAAGATTTTTTTTTTAGAATGCACGGCTCTTTCGCACGGCAGAGCAGTCCGGCGGATTTGAGAGCCGCCATAGGCAGAGGAAAGAAGAGCGCTCTCCCCTGAAGGAAGCGATGGCTGCTTGGCATCGCTGCATTAGCCCTTCCCTTTAAAATTCTAAAATAGAGGAAGGAAAGGCAGTGTTTCAAATACAAGTACTTTAATATATGTATTTCAAATAAATTTGTATTTTGTATCTTGTTTTTCAAATAGATTCCCGTTTTTCGATTCCAATTCCATGTGTTCTTATTCATACTAACAGTTGGGAAATTGACTTGTAAATAGCGTTGCTGTCATTCAAATTTAAGACTTTAATGGAATAAGATGACAATTATAATTGAGTGGCCCAAAAAGTTACTTAATAAAATACTGAATTATTATTGAATTATTATTATTGTAGCAATATATCTATCAGCTTCAATAAAATAATTAACAATTTAACTGTTTCGGAATATTTTTAGCTTAAAAATATTCAGTGCACCATGGCTGAGGTATGTGGCAGCCTTTATGCCCCAAGCTTATAGTCTATTTTCAAAATATATATTTTCCTGGAATCGATGGAATGAGAATCGACTTTCGGCGATCGATTCTCGATTCCGATTTCTTTTCCAGTTATCGGTGGATTCGAGAATCGACATTTGGAATCGATTCATCACTAGTATTTTCCCATTCTAAAATACACATGTAAAATACTTTTGAAGTAGCACTGAAAGCAACTCTATAACATCATTTCACACCATCGAAGATCTCTTTTTGCTCTCAGATTGGCTAAATGATGGTGCCGGCTATTGGTTCAGAAAAGAAAAAAGGGAAAGGCATGCTTGTCATTGATGCGATCGCTGGAAGTGACCACAAAGTTTCTTGGCGTTCAACAGGGAATACAGATGCAATCTGACTAACCCTTAGAAGACAGTGTTCCAGAAACAGGCCAATAACAGCGCAGCAGCGAGAGAACAAGTACCATGAAAGCATAGCCAAAATGCGGATAAATGCCACTTCGACCTGTAGACGCCTGGTGGAATCCCGTAAAAACTGTCCTCAACCTCTGACAAAATACGCGGCGAAAACCCGGGAGGTGGAGGAATCCACGAATTCAGAACGCCACGGAAAACTGTGCTTCAGCATAATTAAAAGAAGTTGATACTGACGAAGTTTTGGTATTCTCGTCTTGAAACTGCTCTTAATATCCATCATTCATGGGAACATACGAGTATAGTACTAGCCCTTACTTCAGAACATAGAATTATTCTTAATTATTATGTAAAAATGTATAAATAATTGAAGTGTTTAACTTATACGACCTTTGCATGATTACGATGCTTGTATTCACTTGGAAAATAAAACAATTCCAATAATTCACACCAATGAAAGATCACTACTTTGAAGACTTGAAAGAATTGTCTGGCGAACGGGTCCTCGGCAACGCATAAGCGTTTTTCCCACGAAGGAAAACGTCACGCAGAAGCATCCTAACTCGCAAGAGCACCCCATGCTGTTGCTCCGTCTCACTCTCTCCCCTTCAACTCAGTCAAAGGAGGGAGAGGGGGCACAAGGGGCAGAAAGAAAATGTCCCCCCCCCCTTCCGACCTCTACCGCACGAAAAGAATGGGAAGAGACGGAGAAAATGAAAGGTGGGCGTGGAGGAAAAATATGCGACCACTGCAAGTTATGATGGCTGAGGTTCCGGTATCCGAGCCTCTGCTCCTGCTTCCCCCTTCTTCCCTCCAACTCCCCATCCATGCCCTACACTTCCTTTTATACCCCCACCAAACCCCGCTCCCATTCTCTGCCAGTATATTTTGGACTCATATTGCCCATCTCAAGTCCCAGCACAGGCTTCCTCGGCTGCAGAGAATTTTTCCTTGAGGATGGAGAGAAAGATAATGGAGCAAAACAGCTAGCCACGCGGGTTAAGTAGCCACTACTCCTCTCAGATACCGAAGCATCAGAAAATTCTTAAAGTGAAAAAAGTCGTGAGCTTGTGACACTTTTTAATAAGAAATGCACTACAAGTTCTTAAAAATCCAGCTAAGTTTTCCAATGGAGTGTGTGTTACTCCCTTAGAAAAGCACCTAAAGAAAGGAGTCTTCAGAAAAAAACTTCATAAGAAGAATAGGCAACGTGGTAACCCACAAAAGCAGCTCTGATCCTCAAAAGAAGTTGTGTTGCAAGGGAAAATTTAACAGAAAGACTAAAGAAAGAGTTTTTCAATTAAAAGTAAAATTAAATAAATACGCGTACGCGAATGAGCATATAGAACAATTGGTTTATCTGCATGAGAATTTGAAAGGTTCAAATATTGCATGACAAATTTACGCATACAATATCAATTAAAATTGTACAAATATCTTTGTTAAGCGCTCTTCTGAGCAGTTTGGAAACATACATTGACAACATATTACAAGAGGTTAATTCATTTCAATTATGCTTAAGGAACTGTTTAAGGCACTCTAATTTTCATTCATCTCCTAATTGTGACTCATTTACCATCAACGTTCCTGCTTATCTTTTCCTTTTTACATCAAGCTACGTATTCACATTAGAGAATTCGTGAGGGGATTGAAAAAAACGAGAATATGTTGGAGTATGCATTGCTGTATTGGCTAGTTCAAGAATTACCATACTCGACTCGATACTCGCGAGTAGTTTTCAACTCGACTCGAAACTCGACTCGAGGTCAAAAAGTACTACTCGCATATCCCTACTTCTTAATGAGGATTTCACTACCATTCCTTCAAAAACAATAATCAACGTGAGTGTTCCATGGAGTAACAAATAGATAAGCAAGGCGGATCAGAGGAGCAAAACCTACCCGAAGACAGGGGTGGATTTAGCATCAAATTTGGGAAGGGGGGAGTCCGGGGAGTATGGAATAGTATACAGATATGTATAATAATGTATGTATGTATAATATGTATAATAATGAAGAGAGGGGCGTTCTTCCGAGTTGAATGTTATTAAAAAATACCCATTTATTACGCATTTTTGAGCCTAACATTTTATGTTCATTCTTAACACCTGAATAAATTGAACCATTTTAGGCATTTAACGATACATAAGATAACTTATAAAAATGGAATTTTTTTATAAATTTGAGGTAGGGGGTCATGACCCCTGTGACCCAGTTATCAGTATTTTCACCCAAAATTTATCAGTATTTTCCCAACATATACCGTTTAGCACAATGCTCTCGAAAGCTATTACATTCTCCAAGCCATTTGAGGTCGACAAGAGCGGAGCATGCTCTTTTCCGTGAAACTCTTTTCTTCCTGCGGTACACTTCTTTACGAAATACTGCCGTTTACTTCAGCCTCATTGACACGATAACCCCTTAACGCACACCAGGAAATCGCTTTCCGACATGCTTCCTCCATTCCATTGCCTCGGCTAGCTTCTTTCATTGGGCCATTATCACACATAAAAGCCAAACCTATACTTTTGCCCTTATATTCACATTAATCTAGATTCCAACTCCTCTTTGGTAATTTAAACCTACCTTAGAGCTACATTTTCTCACATCACCGACTACTTCAGTGTGACATACTTCAACGTAACGGCGACGTTATCGAAGGACAGCATTAAAGACAGTGCGGCAAAGAACCATTGTGCTCATCCCAAGTTTTCATTGGCTAGAGGTGGTGCAATCCAGTGAAAGAAGAAAGAACTTAAAAGAAATTTTCAGAGGTGCTCTACATTTCTTCAATAAAGAACATGACTCAAATCTCATATCTGAAACGAAATAACTTTAAAGTTATTTAAATTAATTACCTGAGACTAATTAGATATAACAGGTAAAAAAACAGGAAATATTTACCAAAAGTAAGCTAATGAAAAAACATATTGAGCTTTGTTTTCATTTAAAAATAAAGTATAAACCAAATAAAAAATGAAATAAAACTTGCATGACAAAGGAAAATTCTGAGCCTAATCTGAATTCTGCCATCATCACTAGCGGCCTAAAGCTTTCATTCCTTGATTTTTGTTTTGTTTTACTTACTAATTTAAAAGTATAAATGTCAAAAAAAAAAGCCTATTGGCAACTTAAATTTCACCATATCCTCAAGATTAGAGGAATTTAGATACAAGCAATGAAGTATATTGAATATGGCGTGGATGTCTTCGTCTTATTTTTTTACCTTTGAAATTTCACAGCAAAGATTGGATGGGAAGCGAGGGGACTGGAAGGTCCCTTTTATGGCGACAGGGACGCTTCATGAGGTGAGATAAATAGTCTTACAAATCCAAGGGGACGGAAGAAAAATGAGGACAGAAGCTGGACGGATGGGAATTGGAGGAGAATCCACGATTGGCAATGGTCTCCTGCAGGAAAAACTTTCCTCTCTTATGAGAAACTTTTTTTTTAAGGTACACTTCCATTTTCACCTGAAAAATCATTAGAGAAAAATTTTTTGTAGCATCAGAAATATTTTTAACTTTAACAATTTCATGATAATTATTTACAAACTTGATTTATACGTCAGAGTGATCATAGAAACAAAAAAAATTGACAATGATATCACTAACTTTGGTTATCATCATCATTAGTCAACAATCCTGACATTGGGTTGACTCAGCTCTTCATTCCTTTCTTCTATCCACTAGCTTTTTCATTGCCAAGTATTTCTTCTCTTTTACATCCATTACAATCTGTACTATGTAACACAATCGGGGTCGTCCCTTGCTTCTTCTCTTCCACTAACTGCCCTTCTGCTGACTTTGGTAATTAGACATTTTATTCCTTTAGCACTTCGCGTGCCATGGGCGTAATATTACGTCCTGCTAATCCTTGTGAGGATGGCCATGGACGTAATATTACGTTTATCTATTTTAATTGACTTTTTTTGCGTGAAGCTGTAATATTTCGCCCATAGTACTTTTTCAGTTTACTGCTTAGCGATTCTGTTATTTCAAAAATCAACCGCTCGATGGAAAAAAGAGTTCTTTTAATGCCTTGAGGACGAAAAGTCCTCTGTAGCTTCCGGCACCCTTATCTCAGCCTACATTGTGTGAAAATTCTTTGGAGGAAAGAACCGTTCGTTGAGGGTGCAGTGACCCTTTTCGTCATCCAGGATTTTGCTTGGAACAATGCTTTTGTATGATTTCCATGGTTTAAATAGTTCAAATTGAACGCAATAAAAATATTGTGCATTTTATGGCGGTACATCATTTGTTGCAACTTTTTTATTTTTCAAAAACATTAGGTGTTCATTATTAAAATATATATTTAAAAGTTAGCAATAAATGTTATTCAACTCATTCATAAAGAAGAGCAAAGTCCATTTTTATTGAAATACACATCCTTTAATAATTTTGATGCTACTGTTTTAAAAATTTTTGCATGTTTCGTAAAAATGGCTGGATTTTTCAGTAGGGCTTTAAAATTAGCGGCTGCCACTTTACGTGTTAATATTCGCCGTAAATCAATCCCGGGAAATCAAGAAAAGAAAGATTGTATGTGAGTGAGTAATTAAAAATTTCCTTTGAGAATCTTGGAATGTGAATTATATTATTATTTGCCGTTTGCACCCAAAATATTGCCCATAGGTGGACAAATCTCGGAGCGAGATACACGCCAGGACTTCCATATGGGTCGTAAGTTTTCCATTTCCCAGTGGCACAAAAAACACACCGCCTCAATTCACTCGAAAACCAAGCCTCGCCCCTAAGGAATTGCTAAAGTAACAAGATAGGGGCCATTAGGTTCGTAAGTCAAACAATGCTGAAAGCTTTGCCCCTCCAAAATTGTTTTAGCAAATTTACTTTGAAAATCATAACATAGAGAAATATTTGAAGAGGAAGTTGCCTTCTGGAAGTGATCGATTATCTATAGGTTAACATTTCTTACGTAAGAGATTTTTATGGAATCCTAAACGGAATTGTTATAACTTAAAATAATTAAATGTTATAATAAGTAAACTCAAAGGTATGTAAGAGGTAACGACATGCAGCTTTGAAATAATGAAGACAGAAAAGGTAAAATTCAAATATTGTTGGATTGGAGGTGCGTTGAAGAAACTTTCTAATGAAAGAAATCATTGCTAATCTTCACAGATAAGTAGTTGAATAAAAACCATTACAATACAAAATCACTCTACACTGGGAACACAACAAAAAAATCTAACTTAAATTCGGTGGTAAAACTCTACCGCATTTCTTTTTCCTCCAATGGTATGGTATTTTGAGGAGGCGACCGACAGCTGAGGTCTTTTGCGCCCTAAGGAAAGAGTATAGAAGGAAGGGTGATGAGAAATCCGGCGTCGGCAATAGCCTGCTCTAAACGAAAGGCGCCAAGGGGACAACACCTTAGCATCCCATCCGACGGACGGAGTGTTGAGTTTGAAATGTCTTCCCGAAAACAAAATAGCAGTAATCGGACAGTCTCTGAAAATTCCTTGCCACTGCCAGGATTTGAATCCGAGCCCACGAGGTGGGAAGCCAGCATTCAAGCCACCACACCAACCCGATCTCCTTTTTGTTTCGACTTCAATAACTAGTCAATAGATATTATTTTTCATAAATGTTTGTTATAGCTTAAGGGGTAAAAACATTGAAGTTTCATTTAGGATATTTCGGAAATACAGATGAAATTAAACTTTGGTTACACGAGCAAACACGAATTTTTATCTTTATTGTCGAAATCTGTATGAAAACTTTACCACCGCGTAGAAAGATGAATAAAAATTATTCTGAGGCCAAAATTCCATTAAGAGACAACGAATCTATTAAAATATACCTCTAAGCATAGTGAATACCATGTACTTTTGAATTTCAATGACGAATAGTTAGAGGTTAAAACTAGTTGGTAAAGTGAGGAATACATTCAGCGCCCGCAAGATTTATAAGCCACAAGGGGCACGCACTACCTAGGTGTTTAACTTCACCATTTCGAGAAAATTATATCGCCTCACAAACCGCGTAACATCCGCAGCGCACCACTCACAGAATACGCAAAAAATTTAAAAAAAGTGAAGATCGAGGCGCGAGCAAAGAGGAGTCGATCAATCTCACATATACGTATTCTCCCCCTCCGTCCCACCTCCTCTCCCGTCACTCCAGAAGACCCTCAGCCACTCTCTCATCTTGCCTCCAAAGCCGTGGGCACAATTCTCCCTCGCCTCTTCCATTCTCTTTCCCCATTTATTTTACTCATCTTTTCTCCACTTACCCTTCCTTTTCATCACTTCAACCTTTATAAAGTTAGAGGTTCCCGGCGATTCTTTGTGGAATTTGCAGAACATTTTGGATGAATAAATTTAAATATTGTTTTTTCACAGAATATTTTATGTCAAAACACCACCATGGTTACCACGGTTCACGTTATCACCTGGTGAAGAAAAAGACGTTAATCGTGAATAACATAGTGCTTTTTTTTAAATAAAACATTCTGTAAAAAACAAAGTTTAAAAATATATAACCAATTTAACCTTATGTTTTGGTGCATTTTCCATCGAAAATATACGTAAACATAATCAGTGATGTTAATTTTCATCCTGAGATGCAACTCTGATACTGTCAAACATGTGGCAGATCTGTGTCAAGCAACGGCTTTTTTCAAGAATATGTTCAGAATAGTAGGATGTAGCCATATGGCTATTGTGGGCGGAAATGGGTTAATGTCACAGGTAGGCTTAGTATTTAAGTATTTGGAATTGGTACGTCAATCCATGTGTGTAACTGACACCAACTTTTTGATTACGGTAATATTCGGCAATGTCTAATAATTATTACAACCATCATCATCTCTTCTCCTCTCTTTATCCCTCCTTCTTTACCATTACATCTGTCTTTCCATCTCTTTTTCATCCCTCTTCCTTTTCTCTCCATCCCTTTTCACTCTGCCTCCCATTTCCCTAGATACCTTCCCTCCAACCACCCGCATAATATGACCGCCATCACTCCGACAACGCGTGAAGCGGACTTCATACTTTTCTCTCTTCTCCCCACCCCAAAACCCACTCCCTCACTTTCGGTGGAACTGGTGGTGGGTGAAAAGGAAAAAAAAAATAAGGAAAAAAAAGTTGAACCAGTCGACGCGCACGCCCTGTCCGGAGGTTTGACGAATGGTCGTCAAACCCGTGGTCAAACATGAGACAGGGAAATATAAAAAAAGAAGAAGAGAGAAAAGAGATTAAAAAAAACATTCCCAGGATGCGTGCATGTACGTCCTCTCTCATAATTCAGATGATGGACTCTGGATGGCGCCACTGCGGTTTCCGATCTTTCACCGAGAGTGTTCCGGGCGTTTGACCTGCGACTCGTGCGCGTTCCTCGAATCGCAACAAACTCACCCACTCTCTAATGGACGCGGAGTGGAATGAACCAATCAAACAAGATGGTTCTATGGTTACCGCTACCGCTCTTACCCCTAACCCCCCCTACCCAACCCCACATCAACAGATATGCCAGTGCGTCGCTAACACTCTCCCCTTAATTAGCGGCGCTCGTCGGGACCGCAGCCAACGCTTCAGTTGGGATAGACAGTTATCACTTTATGCCACTACTAAACTCGTGATTTCGATATCGCTGCCAGACTCCTATTGCGGCGCAAATGCACCCGATTGTGACGGAAAAAAGCTGTCCACGGAAAAGCTTCCTACGGAACAGGAGAGCTTCACATCAGTCAATGAATGCCGACTGCTTTTTGCTCCCACCCAATGATTGCTTGGAATTCCATGGCAATTAGGCATTTAGCTAATACATTTGCAACAGTTCCTCTTTAAACAGAAATTGAAATATACGTTTCATTGCCATTTCAGGACAAAAGTGTTTTAATGTATTCAAATTGACTGTGAAAGTACCTACTTAATATGTATTCAGTATTCCGCCAAAAAAAAACGTCCATCTTTATATAGTGATCGATGGTAAAAAATATACTGACATTTAGTTTCATTAAAATTACATGCAAATATGTGGGATCTCAATGTGACGATAGCAAAATCATTCGACCGCGATGAAATAAAAAGAAATGATAATCACTATCAAGCACAGTAGCTGCATTTGTGAGCTTAAAAATACGGAATCATAGGTACGAGTAGGTAACCTACTTAATAGTTGATGTCTCCATGTTCCTGGGCTTCACCGCGTGGATTTTTCTTTATGACGACAGTTTCTCCGGAATACCGGAGAAACTGTCGTCATAAAGAAAAATCCACGCGGTGAAGCCCAGGAACATGGAGACATCATCTAGACAACGCCGCGGAAAACTACGCATCTACTTAATAGTTATTATAAATTAGATAACCCACTTGCAGTATTGTATCACGCTAATGCTTGCACAAGAATTTACAATGGGAAATACCTTTTTCTCACAACCTCAACATATATTTGAGTGAACTTAGCTACGACATTGATGGTGGGAACCATCAATATTGTAGCTGAAAACTACCAAGGTGGAGGAGGGTCAAACCACGGCCATTGATGACTGCGTGACGCAGGCGAAGTTACAATATCACTATGGCTCCGTCAGGGATGAGGTCGACTTATCCATATCTACCTTCTGGTTGAATCTCTTCGATAGTGACTGAGGGATAGAGCTGATCGAGATATTAATTATACGTTTATAAATACCACAGTTAAAAAATACCTCGGTTTTCTCAGTCCTTGCATCAATATTCAGTAATATTGACGGAATTAGCAACGGGCTTTACGTGAATACAATTACAAACGACATCATGCAGTTAAACTTCACTATAACGTAAAATTGACCAATGTCATAATGGATCACAAGTTATCGAAAAACAAGCTTTAACATACTTCAAGAAAGTGTATCAGTATCGCGAAATTGACTCATGAACAAAGAATATATTTATCATTAGGTTATGGCTCTGTAAAAGGAAGATTACTTCCGATGCTGAACTTGGTCGCATTTACACAACAAGCACCTTGATTCCGATCAGGCTTAGGCTTCCTTTATTCTGCTGATTTGAAAACCCTCCTATCTCATCTTATTCAACAGTAAGATTGAACTGAATAGATGTTTAAATATATATTTTAAATTTCTGAGATTGCCAGACAAGTATTTAGGAAACTATAATCATTTATCATCAAAAGCAAATTAATTAAACCAGTTCTTTTCCTACGACTACATATTTTTTACAGAAAAAAAATTCTTAATGGAAATGGAGACGGTGGCAAAAATGACAAAAAAATGAAATGAGAGGAAGTGAAGGAGAAGATATTTTTATTGATTATGGCCTTAGAATTCATACACACAATTTTGTGCCTGCATATTAAAAAATTGTTTCGTTGCTTTTAATAAGCCGTAAGGACAGAGGTGACTCGCGTTCCTTTCCGAAAGGACGCCACATTTCCTCTTTTATTAAAGATGAATTAATTAGTTTTGAAGAGCTCTTTTTATTCCTGCCTGAATGCGCGCATACGCGGAAAAGAGCTTCTTCCACGGGAGTTTTGCGCTCAGTCTTTCGCCTACGTCAAAAAATGCAAAAATAAATCGACGGACGACAAATTGAAAGGGATATGCCGCTTCCCACTTGTCAGGCGACACCTCTAATACGCGCCAAGTATTTATAATCCGACGCAGAATGATCTTAGCACCCCTAAAATGTTTTGCCGATCGGATACGTACAGGAATTCATTTATCTCGAGACCAAGGCTAAAATCCAAACCGTTGAGTATTTACGATCCGAACTAGAATGATCTTATCACACGTATGTATTCCATTCAAAGGAAGGCGGCGTAGTTCGTCAAAAAGTGTCATAAGGGAGCAGAAAGCATTTCATAGATCTTACACGACTTACGTTGGGAGCAACGATAAGACTCGAGAGACTATGTTCTCGACTTTAATTGTCTGAGCAACTTAAAAACGATAAATTTCAGAGTGACCTGAAGAACAAATTATTAGAGCGAAACCATATTTTCAGGACCGATTAAATAAATGAAATATTTTACTGAACGTTAAGTAAAGGGATACGTTTATCTTCCGAGCAACAAAAGAACAAAAAATGCTTTTTACGTCGAAGACATGCAGTAAAATGCACTATAAGGCACACCGGTTTTTTTTTAGCACACACGCACAACGCACTAGAAGGGCCGGAGTTGTATGACTACCTAGATGGAGAATTACCCGTCAAAATGACCATGAAATAGTATTTACTTCAAATATTTCTTATTTTATGTTATAATTAACAGATAAATTCATTAGATGTGACCTTTTCCTTTTTTTCAATACAACTGCGTAACATTTTACAAATCATTTTGCAATATAAAATTGAAAATGAACAGCGGTGACGTCGCTCCTGCTTTATCTACCGCAGCCTACCACAAGCCACTCGGTATGGCATTTATGCTGCTTATACCCATTCAAAATATAACAAGGAATGTTAAATATATAAACGTTCCCTCAACGCTTATATCATCGTGGTAAATAATGCGACCTTAAGTACTGTTGAGGGCGAATGAGCGTGTTGTTCGTCCATTCCGCCCATTTCAACGAAATGTTGAGTGTTTTTTCCCCTTTTTAAGAAACTTATGGACCCAATAATTGAACACACGTGACACAAATATGTTCCCACCCCCTGCAAAACCCGCTTGATGAATTCAAGCGCCCAACGACTCGTTGAAATATATTTTAGCAGAATACCTGCCATAAAAACAAATGAAAATAAGATAAATAAATTGAGTACGACAGATATTATTTTAGACAAAAAAAATTCAATAAGTAGAGGTTAGACGCCGAAATAATTGGGTCTGATCTTGAATTAAATAGGCCTGGTCCTTCTAACGTTAACTGCTGTTATTCCAACACCTTCCACCATATACATATCGATGCAGCTAGCGGGATAGTTCGTAGACGTAGATAGAACCAAGTTAGGTACAGCAGCAGGGGGTTTAAGCCACTAAACGGACCCTTGCACACCGAGCGAGCAGCACATTCGCGCACAGCGAGCGCGAATGGATCCGAGTGATGGTGATACAGAGAGAGAAAGAGAGAGAGACGGAGATCAAAAGAGGTAATAATTGACTGCGCTGGCTATTCAAGCATTTCAAGCGTAAACGCACTATCACGGGAAGTGCGGGCATGGGACTTGAAAAGCTCGCGCCTCCATGGGAACGGGTGACAATAACGCGGGGTTATCCGTCCGTCCACCTGCGAGGGTCCGGCGTATCTGACCTAGGCCACCTACTAAAGGTTCATCAAAAGTTTGGGGGGAAATAACTGAGACAAAACTCGAGCGTCCTTGGTGGTAGTAATCGAAAAACTATCATCTTTCAACCTTATGTCGTCTTGCTGTTATGACATGCTTCGTTTTCGGTATCATTTGAAATTAAGACATAAATGAATACATTATTTTTCAATGCATTTTAATTGACCCAAGAAAAATCATCTTATAAAATGGGCTCTCCCTTCCTCGTTTCTAATATCAGGAACTCCATTCATCACGTTAAGAAGTAATTAGTACCGCTCACATGAAGTTGAAAGGATAGGACATGCAAGAATGCTTTCACCAGGAAAAACATAACGTTATTTTCATATTTACACGTAGGAATTGGATTAAAGTAAAGATAGAGGTTCGGTGACAAAAAGATTTCCTGTAGGCAAAATAATTATCATTTCCAAAGCATGAAAGTGGCGAAGAACCTCTGATGAATAGAATAAATAGCAAATATTTATATCCATTTACACACCTCAATCACGCGGAAGGGCTTTTCATAATCGCATATTGTCTCGCAAATAAAATATCCGGTAAAATCATGTAAAAACCTACATGCTGTTCATGGTAAATCTTTTATTCTTAACACTTGGAGGTAAATACACTGGATTGATATGTCTTTGTAATACATGGCCTTACACTATACTCTAACCACAAAAATACATTGATACACACGCTCTATTTAATTTCAACAAAAATCCAATTTTAGCAAATATTGCTACTAATAAATTGCTATTAACGATATAAAAATTTATTTCATAAGAAATCATTTTTGAAGCAGGCTTACGAACATAGTAAAAATCATTCACGTAACATGAAATGAAATTTTTCACACAAAGATCTATTGGTCACGCGCGTAAAAATACAAAAACCATCTATGCATACAACTATTTAGGAATTTATCGAAAATAGTTTACTTCGAAGCATTGAAATCCAGGAAACACGATCGTTTCAAGCTAAGACGAAAAATCACTCTTCTCATTGCTTCGAAATTCCAATTAAACTATTGTCAGCACCTGTCTTTTAGCAATAAAAAATATGCTACCTCTTTTGAGCACAAAACCCCTTCCAAATTGCGGAAAATTCCACCTAAACGTTTATGAGATGCTTCTCATAAATAAAGGAAATAGATAAAAAGCAAAAATTCCATTGTCGAAACCATTGAAATGATGATGGGAATAGACGCAGGGTTCGAATGGAAAAGTTTCAAGGCATAATATAACTCGAAGAAAATTTTGCATTGAGAGCATAAAATAGGATATCAGAGAAAAGATAAAAAAGTATTTGATACAACTGAAGCTTTTCGAAGGTACCAATTATTGACAAAAATCGTCGCTCACAAAAAAAATATTTATCAAATACGTTAATGAAATACTGAGAAACAGGAGGCCGAATAATATTCAATGCTTAAAAAATGTATCTCTTTCTCTTATCTAACTTCTACAATTAAAACGTCTGCTCGTTTCAATGGAAAACTTGGATTATCAAAGGATATATTCTTTGATTAAACCGATTCGCTGAATTTTTCAGGGTCTGCGTAAGTATTAACGAGAAAAATATTATATTTCTGGCTTAAAGGAAATATTTAGCTGTCTTCCGTTTGATGCGGATGGACTGGTGATATTTTTCAAGCAAAATAAGAAGGCATGAGTCCATGCAAATGATGATTTTTAAATTTCAAGCTGTTCGGCAGTAAAATTAAAACCTATTCGTTAGCAATAGTCATACAAATCTAATCCAAGGGGAATGCAATGGAGGTATTGTAATAACTATTTTAAACCCAAATTGTTTCCCAATTTTTAACTTAATTCGCAGTGAAATTGCCCATAAAATTTTGAATCACCAGGGCAATTATACACCTAAGTTTTAACGATGAGTTACTATTTAAAGCCTGTTATCACCTTAAAAAAACACGTTATAAATATTTATTTCACTAACAATGGGATGAAATATAGTCGTAAATGATTTCTACCAAACACTATTCCCTTCTATGAAACAATCAAGAATAAATAATTACCACTCTTGATGTACGGCATTCATCACTGCGTTGTGGATGAAGGATTGCTCAGCTAATTGCTTGCGTAGCTAATGAATGTAGTTACTTTTATAATTTAACGTCATAAATATAAAGCATTAATACATAACAGTGCAATCCTAAGATTAGTGTACAGTATTCCTCCATTTCTTCTTACCCCAAGCTAATTATATTACCTCTCGGAGGATCTTCTTCCTCCTCTTTGATCAGTTGTAGGTAGAGATTATATTGTTTGTTTGACCAGTTATCCCTTGGTCTTTTCCTGGGGACTTTTTCATCAACTTTTCATTCCATTATGTTTCCCATGTAATTGCTGAGTTTCGTACCACTGTGCTGTGCTCATGTGTATTAAGTACCTATTTATTAAAAAAAAATTCCTCAGTTCACAAATCAATATATTCATACGCAAAGAGAGCTCAAAACCAAACAGAAAGAACACTTTTTTCATGAAAATGCATTGAATACTGGAATTCAGTGAACATTAAATATAGAATATCACTTAAAAGACGTTGATTATGCATAAAAATTATAAATTTATAATATTTTTCGGTGATATCAAATGTTATTTCCAACTACATCTTTCCCATTCCCTGAAGCACGATTCAATTAGTTTGGATTGATATTGCTTTTTTCCTGGTTTCTTCAACCTCCGTTACTCAAGAGATTAAGGGGTAAAAAATGATATAAACATAATAAAATGAATATAGGAAAACTAGGACGATGCCAGAAAAAGGGGATGGAAAGAATGGAATTTCTTCGATGCTCAAGCCAAATACGTCCAATCTCGAAGCTTTGGATGCCTCAACGGATGAGAGGGACTCTCTAGAGCCACTCAAGCAGTCTTTCTACATTCCCTCTTTGCTCGATTCATATTTCTTCTGGCTGCGTCATAAAGTTTTTGCCACGGCATTCTCCCACGCAAATTCAAAGTCCTTAAGAAGCTCAGAGTTATCTTACCATTACCTTGGACGAGATATCCTGCCTGATGAAACTTCCAGTCATCTTTATTCCAACAACGTTTTTTTTTTGACGTGTTAAAAGAAACCGTCTCACCGACAGATATTCCCGATCATAACTGCACGTGCCCAGGAATTGTAACATTTAGGGATTGGCAGTTATTGTACGCGAATTAAAAAAAAAGCTAGGATTTCACCGAATGAATTCTAAAATACTTAAATAAACAAAGGAAATTGATAACGTAAAAAATTTTCACCAGTTCCGCATGGGCTGTTTTTTTTAAATAACGGGCCATTTCAACAGAAGAATTGGGAACTCTGACAACGCAGGATCCCAAAGTTTACTTATCACTCTCACTGATTATGACCATAATTCGTCGGCATTCAAGCGGCTTTAGTTCCTATTGAAAACAATTAATCGATTCAGTAAACAATAAATTGAGTATTTGAAATATTCCTGAAGGCCGCGACATTTGATCTCCAAACTGTAACGAGAGTTAGTTCTCGCGAACTATGGGAATGTTTTCATTAATCAACTAGCCAATTATGACTGCGCAATAGTGATTAGGGTCAAGTGTAGATTAACGTAGACTATTTGCAGAGATTTATTAGTGAATAGGGTGCGTTGTGAAAGGCAAGAATTGAATCAACTATTGCTTCTGGAAAAGTACCTATTCCTAATCGCCATTGTTGTCGCGGTATATCCATGAAGCACAGCTGCAAATGGAGAATATCATGAGTGCTTCTCGCGTGCTAAAACCTCAATAAGCTATTCACTTTGTTCGCAATTCACTAGGAAACAAAACGTCCAAAAGCAGCGAGCTACTGCGGAAACTTCAATCCATTTGAGTCTGAGAAGCCATTTAGCTAGAGCCACATGCGAGCAAATATTATGGTGCTTCAACATTTTCCATTCCGCAAGGAAGCATTCTACTCTAGGAGAAAAAGTAACGAAAGAGATTATAAAGTTACACCAACTTCCCGAGAAAAATTTAGAGAATCCTTCTGAAGTATTGCCTAAATAGACAATTACCTCTGGTTAACATGTCATTTTATATCCCTTGAGCAATTTAAATGGCTTAGGCCGTCAATACAGGCCAAAATTTACACTCTGATTTTATAATTAACACTTAACCATTCTGAAATGTAGCCTACATGGGAATGTTCGTCAATATATTCTCATTGCTCATGCCCATAGAAACTTAAGTTACACGAACTATCTCCATGATGGAAATGTAATACGCTTCTGCAATTCTGTTTGTCAGTAAGTAACATTCACACTGCATGAGTTCTTAAACTGGAACACATCACTATAGTCTAAGGAATTTTTTTTTTAAATTGAGACATGAAGAAATGAAGTTGCGCCGCTAAAAGCTATTCGCTCCTATAGCAGTGAATATCTTTTATATTGAGGAAAAGGAAGGAAATAGCCCCATACATTGCTTCACCAAATAATTTTATCCATAGCAAATCTGTGAAAAATAGAATGCATATCTAAAATTTAATAGGATAACATCCTTCAACTTATAATACATAGTTGACTGGTAGAATCGCGGTTAATCAGCAGTAAAATATCACCTTTTCTCCGCCTAGTAATAGCTCAAAGAGCAAAGAAAAGTACTTCTCCGATTCACTTAGTGCACTCAAGAGTAATTCAATGGTACGACATAAGTGATCTCTCCAAGGCTCCCGCATTGCAGGCGAAGAAATGCTTTGGCTCCCTAGTTTCTCAGCTTGCCAAGTAACCTAATAAGCAATTTTGAACGTCTTGCGTGGCCTATTGAAATACAGCTACAACTTCCGATTGAGCACATTAAGAGTAACTTACGTCAAACATCATGCCTAAATTAATTTACTTGATTCAATATCTCGCGAGCAATGCAAATGGCTTAGGTCGTGGGTACAGGCGAAAATTTACACTCCGATTTTTTAAACATCACTTTCCGACTCATAAATATAGTTTTCACGAAAATGTTCGTCAATAAATTCTTAAAAATTTTATCCATAGAGACTATTGTATGTATTAAACTTCTCAAATTCTGTTTGCCTGGAAGTAACGTCCACACTGCTTTAGTTCTTACACTGAACCGTATCAATAAAATCTAAGGAAATTTTAAAAAAGTAAGAGAGAATAAGTTTACGCCGCCAAAAACAATTTGCTCCTATAGCAAAAAGTAATGAATCCTTTATCGAAGCACCTATGTAATTGGTGAATTAATGCTCGTCGAGTCTCTAGCAAAGGCTGTCACGCTCAACAGCTTCTTGATTAAATTCTGGGCAAGATATACTGTCTTTATAACTCTAGGCATAAAAAAAGATTAAACCTGAAAAAGAAATATGCTGAACGGAGCAGTGATGGTAAGTTCATGTCTAGCAACTACTGGAAATATTTTATGGCTCAAGAAAAAATTGCAATATACTCTACTACAAACTTTTATTACATCCAAAACTATGCAACTTGTTTTGCATAGCACAAATAATTGGTGGGTAAACGTAAAAGTATTCTTTTATAATATTATTTTTACTTTAATTCATAACATAAAATACTTAAGGAGGGACATAGCATGTTTTTAGACAGAATTATTCTATCAAACTTACTCTGGTGCAAATATTCCATGAGCATAAGTTAAGAATAGTACATCTCATAAATAGGAAATTAACTTCATTGTGACCTAGGTTTCTTTTCCCTTAACTGTAATAAGTAATGAATTTTGATTCTTTTTCTAAATATATTGATCAACTATGGGTAAAATATTTACTGACTGTTTTTAAACTGCATGGTAACAGCTACTATCACAACAATGCATTTCATCTGTATAGTGATTTCATGAATACGATCCAGATTTGAGATCCCAATGTACATAAATAATGCAACTTACTACATGAAAAAAATAATTCTCAAAATGCACTATAAAAATTACCTTAGGATATCAACAGTATACATTTTAATTGTACCTGCATTTCACAACACCAGTCCTTTCTTTGAAGATTATCGAGGAAATAATGGCAAAGAAGTTTTTACTTTTTCAAAGATTCAGTCCTTGTAAAATATTCTAACGCCCATTATGCGTTTTGGAGAAGCAACAGGTACAAAATTGGATCAAAGGAGTTAATTAGTGAAAATTTGCTCTACACACGCCTTAACGCTCATTTTATCGGATTTCGTGTAAAAAAATCATGTATTCTGGACGTAAATAAATAGAGATTAATTCAACGAAAGAGTAGAAACACGTTTTAATAATAGGTGACAGCGTGTACTTGGGGCTTAATTAGAATTAATGAAGAGCGTATTAGAGGGATGAAGGAGGTTGGAGATGAGAAACAAGACGTTTTAGAAGGAAAAAAACCTTGGGAAAGGGTGCTCACGGCGTGATGAAATGGCTTGAAAAAAAATATAACAACAAGAGAGGGTAGAGGAGAGGTTGCTTAGCGAGGGAACGACTGAGAATGGGATTTCTGAAGGCAGAGAAGGGTGGTGGGGAGAGAATATATATGAGAGACTAGGGTGCTCTGGAGAGAGAGGAAAAATAAATGCACTGCAAAGAAAGGGCTGCTTAGATGGCGAGAGAGTGCGAGGCTCAGAGCGGAGATGGGAGGTCGGAATGGACTGCTAAGAGCGAGGCAATGGGAGGCCAAGTTTGATGCGAGGCATGAAGGTGAGAGTTTGGCCTGCAATGAGGGCTGAGGGAGGAGAAAAGGGGGGTCTAAGAAATAGACCGGGAAAAATGGAAGACTGAAGAAAGAGCGAGAGCAGCTGGGAAGATGCAATGGTGAGGGAAAAGAAAAAGTGAAGAAGCCGTTGAGACCAAGGCGCAAGTCTCGTGAAGAGCAACGATGTTAATGGAGGAGTGGTGAGTTAATGATGGGATAATAAAAACCGAACTTAGATGAGGGAAGGAGTGCAAGGTTAAGAGCAAAGAGTAATGCGTAGCTGAAAGTGAAGGTCAGGGGAAAGGTAGCAAAGTGTTGGGGAAAAATAAAGCCTCGAGAGAAGAGAGGATGTTTCGTGATACCACTCCTTTTCAGTTCATCTCGTTCCATACTTCAGCCCGAAGACTGGTGAAGGATGGGTGCAGGTAGTGCACATCCCAGAACCGAGACACAAGTATACTAGCATCATACATTCAGAGTACATTGAGTAGTATCCTCATATTCAATCCCTGAACCAGAGGATTCTTAATTAGAGAAATTACGTCGGAAAGTTTCACCTGGATTTACCCGGGGTCCTTCGATTATTAGCCAAATTTTCTAGCCAATACTCCACCACCTTCCACCCTTTTACATCATGAAATATTCAACAACTCGCAGGGACACGAACCATTATAATCCCAAGCAATGGCGTAACTGAAAATATGCTTTGGGGGGACGTAGGGATCGGGGGTCGACCCCCCCCCCTAGAAACGAGGAGTCCGGGAAATTAAAAAAATGATATGCCTGGAAATACATTTTACATCATTTTGGCGATTAAAATTTAACTTAACGCATACTCAGTTAGTATGTGCCAAAACTAGACGCGAGTTTTAAATATTTTATTTATTTCTCTGAGTCTTTGGGGATCTATCCCCTCATCCCCCCCCCAAAGTTACGTCATTGATCCCAAGTATACGTCATGATGCAATAATAAATTTATAAATTATCAGATATAAAGGTATAGATACTTGAACTTAACTTGTATCATTACTTCAAGCTAAATATCAAATTCGTTGGTTGTACTTACATTGTGTGGAATGTAAATATAATCACTACAATTACAGTTTCCAGATATATCTATTTACAAACTGAAGTAAAGTTACGCAACTTGCTCTAATATGTTTCAACGTGGCTAATATTAACGTAATTTGTATTATTTATTTAATATTTATTATCTTGTTCAGCTGTGACCAATTGTACGAACCTGTATTTTTTACATATGTATTGAAGCCTATTACTTTAAATTTCATAGACTGACTTGGGGAGAGTAATATGATCGAAAAATAGAAAGAAACTTTGTGTTATAACAATTAGCGGCAAATACCAATTAGTTTCACTAAAATTCCAAAGAATGGAAATTTTTATTTGATTTCATTTAATTCTTTTGATGAGAATTTTTCAAATCAAATAGATTATTTGATACAACGTTTACAAATAATACATCATAATATCTCCATCCCTAAATAATTTCTCATAACATAAGGAGAAAGAGAGAGGGGAAAAGAGAATTTCATTTTTCTTAAATGCAAATTTCCGAGTAACAACATACTATTCGTTCCTCTTGGCGCATACATATGCAAAAAACTTGTGTATAGTTGTCTGGCCTATAGAAAGTATCGATTTCCAAGATAAATGAAATTCAGGCAGGTATTCTATACATATAATCTTTTTCAGCAAGTTGTGGCTGTGTTAGACACAGTAATTACCAAAAGATTTCTCTGTTCTCTCGACTTGAAATAACTTCAAGTTTCTCGTCAATATCTGCATCCGTATATGCTCCTAAAAGAAATCCCTTAACGACACAATTTTAAATTGAAGTGAGACTCTGAAACTTTGACGGATAAGCTTTTCTGGTCCCTCCTTTCAATTTGTTTTTTTTTTTAAGAAAATATATCGTTAAAAGCAGAAATGGGACACTGCTTGAAGCCTAGTTCAAACATCTTTCCATCTTTAGCCGTACCTTAACAAGCTCATGAATACTCAAAGTTTAACAAATATTTCGATATGTGCATTGAGTAGGAAATAGATTTTCCTCAACAAAAATTCCACAATGGAAATCAATAATATCCGCTTATTTTGGAAAACAGAAATACCCGTCGATAGTTTTCAGTTCACGGTGAGTATGAAAGTAAAGTTCCGCCGGTAAAATGTAAGTAAATATCGTTTCCACTGAAATAGCGTGTGCAATTATCTGAGTGTCCGCCAATGTGAAGACCTTTATCTCATTCATCATTATGGATCAGAAGTCACGACGATTTCTCCTTCTGACGATTTTCTACTGGACGCTTTCTTCTCTGTCATGCTGTATGCAAGCCGTAACCGCTGCCTAAGTTGTCATTTGGACTCTCAACTGTCAGCTGCCTGAGTGTGGTACTGCAAAATTTTTTCAAATGAAACAATATCAATCCAAATCTTAGGCATGAAAATGTAACTAGATCTCACATAGTTGTTCCAACGTATTTACATTGATAAAATCCTAGTTTTCCTCTCTCTTTTTCCTCAAAGTGTACTTTTCATAAAAATTCCATTCACAAACGAATCGTATTGCATCCGGCATGTCATAATTAATCACTCTGAATCCACTCTTGTAGCATATGAGGGGGATGAGGGAAGATCCACGGGACTGAAGAGCGTCGCGCGATCAAGTAATGCGCTGCGCGGCAGGTGGGAGGGAGGCGGGGGGCGTCTGTCTGGCGCCTTTGAGGCAGCGTTTTGGCATGAAAGAATCGAGATAAGACAAAACGGTTGAAATTTTTTCCCAAAGAACTCCATAGTATCACGATTACTTTGAAAAACGTTTAATCCAGGTCGAAAACTTCAACATTCAAGATAGCTGAATTTAGGCCCTTAGGGTGCCTCAGCAACGGCTATCCATGGTCGCACGAACCAGGGGATTTAAATTTTCTCCTTACCGATTCGCACATTTATAGGCCACGAAATTTTGAATTGGATCATTTTTTTTTTATTTAAGCACCAGCCTAGAGTGGCAGGGAAAGGTGGCCAGCATGGCCAGGAGATCCTCAAAGGACACCTCTAGTGTGGAGAGGGGAGTGACAAGAATTTTCTCCCAATTCACAAGTAAAGTTCAGTTCTCTGCTTGGAAGTTCCAAGGGGGAATGTTGGAATTTATAATGTTAAAATTCTTCTCATCTTACTTCTTCGCTATCTAGTGATCAATTGAGAAGATCAAATATTTTCATTTAATTCACTGAAGACATTGAGGCGTACTATTACTTCACGATATGTAGATGTATAAATTCCATCTTCATCGATGACAAAAGCTATGCCAAAAAGGTAGTCATCATTGTATAATAAATCCCATGGTAATATAGAAAAGATAATGTATCAGTGAATAACAACAGAATATCACACCAGTCTAAAAACAAAGAAAACTGGAACTCCGACATAAATGCAAGAGAATTTCGAAATCACTCTTAGGCATAACCAGTAATTATCACCTATCTGTCCAAATGTCCAAGGATTCCTAAACCTTTTTAGAACAAAGAATTAAATAACGCAAAAGAAGCGCGAATAATTGCCCTCAAAAAAATATAAACCCAGAGGGATACCATGAAATGGATGAATATTCCTTATAGATACGCCACCGCAACATGCCGAATAATATCACGAAGAGAAGCATACTGCCAACATGTTACCAATAATGGAGCCAAAATTTATTTTCCGTTTCGCTGAAACATATGCACATACATGATGACCCTGTTAAATATATCTAGTGTAAAGAGAGCCGCTCGGCTGTGATTTTCGACCGATACCTAAGCTCCACGATAATAAAGGCAGCCATGCTGAATATGAACCTTGACCTGGTGGAATAGAAACACTGACAGCGGATAACCCCTCGGCCATTGTTCGCCATCTATATTCAAACTAAAAAAATTGATCTCTACGTGACCTTTCCCGCTATTCTCCGAAATCTGCATGAAAAATTGTTCCATTTCTACACATAGAACTCCAATTTCATGGCAGGATGTTGGATATTGGGAAAAATTAATCACCAAATACGCTTGTATACCTCATTTACATGGACATTAGTATTTTTCCAATGAATATTTTAGGGTAACTTAAAATAATTATACTACTCTGTTGAAAATAATAATAACCTCCGATACATGAAGGAATTTACTGAATTATTATTCAGTTCAACAATTCACACCCAAATTCCTTGCTTAATTTTTTTCAAACAAGATTCCTTATTTTTTTCTCTCCTTTCTCCCTAACTGGAAATACGGAGAAAAAAAGGAGTTTTGGGGGGTGTGGCCCAATATTAGTGTTATCTCGTCAAATCTACCAAGAGTTCACACACAGTAACAGTCAAATTTATTATCTTATTGCTGTCCTGCATTCACTGATGATGCAACTATTATTACGGATTTACGCCGAGTTCCTGGTGGTTGAATTTTAAAGTTTAAATTTTTCTCATGGGATCTAATTGTAATGCTGATTTCAGCAACAAAAAGTGGATTTTATATTAAAAAAATAGATATCGCATAGAAAAAAATCTGGTATAAATTAAATTTAATGAGTAAATTAAAGATAGAACATAAAAAGTAGAAAATATCCATACTCTTTTTTGGTCGTTGGCCAATAAATGCTCTAACTGAGACCATAACATGCTAGTTACGCGACAAAAACGATGAAATATGACATAGTAAAGAATAAAACGAAGAACGTCCACCATACTTTTTTTTGCAGTTGGCAAATAAATGCTGCGGTCGCATTGCATTGGTTCCTAATTATATAACACTAAAATTCGCAAACGAAGATCAATAGGCATCTGTTAAACATGCATTAATTTAACTGCCGTTTTTATACTTTTATTATTCGTCTAACCTAATTTTATGCCATGAAAGCGAAATATTTTACAATAAAATGAGCGAGCAGTACCTATTTGATCTTTCGGCATGAAACCTCTTCTTAAGGCATTCCAGATTTTTTGAAAAATTGCTAACAAGAAACGGAGATCGTTATGTAGGGAATCACTCCGCCTGAGAGCAGACTCATCTCGGCAGATCCAGGAAACCCAATAAATTAGCAGGGGAGCGCTAGAGTTCTGGGAACTCTTAACCGAGGAATTCGGCTCTAATAACCAAGCAGCACCTACTCAAAGGAAATCAAGCATTCTACTTAACGACATGGTTTCGCATGCCACGCACGCATTGGCCGATACATGAATATATCCATCGATACATACATGAGCATGCGCAACGATTTCAGAAACAATTAAGTGGAAAATCAAAATCTTCAATTTATTGCAAATCTGCATTCGAAGCTGAGGCAGGAAGGTGGAAAAAATACAAGAGCGTGAAAAAAAGAACGGCAAACAATGGCTTTTCTCCCAGAAATAGAACTTTCGGAACGGAAATCGAATGAATTGGTTCTGACCGCACAAAACAGATGTCCTCGTTAGACTAAAATGGAAAAAAGATTTCGCGATAGCGGTACGAGGAAAGTTAAAAAAAGAGCAGTGGGAGAGATCGTCGGGAGACCGGCAGCTGGAAATGAAATGAGTTTAAAAAAATATATAAATGGCGGCGTTGGTGTAGAACAAATATATAGAGGAAAAAATGAATGAATAAAAGTGGAGGGAATTGTGCAAGGAAGGGGAGGTTGAGGGAAATGGATTCAGGAACGCCGTTGCCATGAGACGCAGGGCAAGGGGGGAGTGGGGCGAGGGAGAGGACGCAGAAAGCCGGATGCGTACTTGCATCGCGGATTGTAAGATAAACGGGGTGAGAGGGTGGCTCAGCGTAGCCTAGGTTATGGGGGAAGGGATAGAGGGTTGAGGGGCAAACAGGTAGAGGGGGATGAGTTCAGAGGGATGTTGGGAAGCAAGGGATAGTCTCGACTGCAATTCGCCCTGGATAGATAGGAAGGGGTGGGGGGAGAGCCGGGACTCCCTCTAACGACGAGGGCAGGAAACACGCAAGAGGAAGTCTGGGGCTGTTGGCTGGGAAGCCTCCAGGTCTGGGTACTTATTGGGAGAGGAGGAATAGGGTGGAGGAAAGCAGGTGAATCTAATAGGGGAGGGAAGTGGGTCTAGTAGAGAGAGTTTGAAGTAGGAGAGTACTCAATTTACTCTATTACTTGGATTAGATATACCAGACGGTACTAGAGTATACGCATGTATTCGTCTGGGTATACGAATAGTTAAGACAGATACATAGCCACTCAGACGAGCAGATAGATATAATGTGATATGAGGGAAAGAGTTGAATGCTTACAAATTCAGGATTACCTTGGCAGAACAGCAGAGACTGAATGGTCCGCCAGGAGACTTGGATTAACTAGAAACACAGCGAAAATTATTTTTTAAATCTACAGAAATGCATAATTCATAGATCCAACCGGCTTGCAACAATTCGCCTTCACTAACAAAGCTTAGGATAACCAGAAATGATTGACAGTGTATAAAATAGATATCGAATAATCATATAATTACCAGTGTACTAGCGTATATGGCTAGGCTATATACTGACTATAAGGTACTTTAACACGTATCTGGCAGCTGTAATGCATTCACTTGAATACATATTGCACATCTATGTTCGACGGAATAGGAGGAAATTCTAAGAACGAGGGTACCTTAATACACACCTGAGCACTCTATATGATGTATACCCTATCGGTAGCATAATATACGCATACATTAGTTCGCCAACAATTGTAGTGGATTACGCTCTTGTTTTGAAAAAATATGGGAAATTCTAGGTACCCAAGAACTTTTACGTAAAGACTTAAGTAATGCAAAATCAACAGGTGTACATGAATGTAGGTTCGAAGATTTTCGCGGCGTTGATCAGGTGTATACGAACATCTGCACTAAAGTGCAGATATCGCACTCAAAGTTAGATAAAATAAGGGAGAATTCCGGTGTAGGGGCGGGAAGATAGCGTGGTTTGTGGTGAGGGTCGAGAGAGAGAGAGAGAGATGGTAAGGGGATATATAAGGTGGAGAGAGAGACGCAATACTCACCTCAGAGGAGTCATAAGGCGGGAGAGAGGAGAGAGCGAGGATGAGATTGAAATATTCCGTTAATGAGATTCGGTCGCACAAAGGGGGAGGGACGGGGTGGGAAAGGAGGCGGAGGGGGAGGAGATGAGAAATCGGAAAATGGGGATGCGGACGGCTCTTAGGAGGAAGCACACGGCGACGCAAACGGAAAGCGATGGCTGATTTGCGCGCACTCTCGACCCGCGGTAACTGCGAGAGCAAAGGGGACGCATAGAAACGGGAGATATGGGCGACCTCCCAACGGTGCTTTTGAAAGCCACACTCACGTGATATCTCCCGAGATCTAACGCATTTCGACTTTAGCTATTTTTTTGTCTTTGCAAAACGCCGGCTGTGACCTTTTTTTATCCATTCAGCTGTGCTGAGCGTTGGCGCTTTTAATTTCTGAGCCGCTGAGCGAAAGCCCCCAGTGCTCTGTCCTTTTCTCAGTTTTTCGCAATGCTTTTGTGCCGATAAAAAATTGAAGCGAAAAAATATTAAGCATAAAAATAAACTGATAATCGTTTACTGGCGTGATTGAATATTTAATAATTAAAAAGAATTACTCTGTTGGGTCATTTTTGGTTCATCGGATTAGCAAACTACACTTATATGCATTTATATATATATATATATTATATTGAAAATCGATTCCAAAATGAGCACCTGTTGAATAGCCACAGAGGGTTAGGAGTCCGTAAACCCTTATCAAACTGGCGTCACTCATTTTTCTCATATTAAATGGCTGAATACCCCATTTAGTCTAGAGCTTTTTCACCACTGAGCTGAATTCCACTTTAACCAATCTATGTCTGTATATAAATGGTCTTCATCTCGACAATTTTACAAGAATTAAGGGTAAGGGATGCAAAAACTACTCCCATCAAACACCACGATTAATTTTAACACCGAATTCAATGGTGACAGGTTTTTTATCACAACTCGCTCACTTTTCAAAGAAATCAATCAAGTGGGTCAGCAAGATTAGTACATGAACCTCCGTACAGTCAAACATACCCATAAAAGGTAAACGCAGTAACACTGATGCATCTACAATCGATTAGGAATGGGATTTACCTTACGACTAGGTCTTTGACCTATCTCCAGCACGTAGAAAACGAAAAGGTACGCATCAAGCACTTGTACCAAATGAAGAGAAGAAGTACATGCAAGAGATTGCCAAAAATAGGAAATGTCCTCTTTTTCCCCTCATTGTTGATGAGACAGCAATAGTCGTCTCATTTCCCATTCCGCGTGGCTCCCGTGGAGTAATCCGTAACCACGTTTCGGGCGTTGGGAGCGTCGAAGCTACACATAAAATGGAGGGAGGGGGAGGTTTTTTCCTCCTGGGGGGGAGGAGGGTGGGACAAATTGGATGTGCCAAAGGCTGGGAAGAGGGCATTGGGTAATTCCGGCGCAGGTCACTTGGGGGTGGAGGAGAAAAAATTGGACGAGGAGAGGGATGAACGATAATGGCTGCGGTGCAATGGGTTGAATACAAAAATTCGCGCGAATGGGAAAGGAGGGGTGAAAATAAAAGACCATTTCACCAACATCACGGATAAGGGCTAAATGCATGAGCAGGCGATAGTATAGAATAGTGATATGTAATATTACTGCTTAATAATCGGTAAAAAATTATAATAGTACCGTACTTAAACAGCGTATTTTCAAGAATCATCGTATTTTTTACTCCTAATCTAATATGTTTCAGTTATGGAAACTCAATGAAGTTATCTATTTGCCCTTTCAATTATCATCTTTCGCCTCCCCAACGGAAATATGGATATGAATCTATTGAATCTATAAATAAACCTCAAAAATATTCTGCCGTGCCTGGTGAAAATATTGCTGCTCCATATTTTTCTGTTTTCACGATAATAAGATAAAGAGAACGATGTGCACTCGCAAAACTGTGAACTTTCGGATTCCAAGAACGAGGAATGATTTAAGATAATCTTAGTCACTCAACTCTAAAGATATTTACCGCGAGAAACACATTAAAATGAATTAAACTAGTATACTTAATTCTCATCCAGTTTCATTTACATTACGTATCCAATTATTACGATATTACAGATAATGCTGCTTAATTTGTAAGACATTACTAAAGTTTATTACATCTGAATTTTAGCATTCTCCCCTCCTCAATACAGAATCATTAGCGAAAAGAGTCATTATAATCAGAATATACATTAAAGATAAGGATTCGGAGTCCTTCATTTGTTTTGAAAAAAATTGTTATCAGAAGCTTGTGAAGTAATACTATACTCTGGTTAATATGTTAGATGATTTGGGTATTCAAACCTACTATCAATGGGAAGAGCTAGATCATGACCCCCTTCGGTTGAGGCAGAGTGGGGCTGATATGGATTTTTAATTTTAAGATAATCCATAGTTTTTCTCATTTTTCATGAATTAATTAGCTTTACATCTCATTATGTTTACGTAAATCGCTTTTACGAAGCACTACATCCACTTCCTTTGAATGCATTTCGTTTTCTTTTTGTCGCACTGGTCGCGCAAAGATGCTAAGTAGATATAAATGCGAGTAGTATGGGTTCTGTATATTCCTATTTGTACGATGTTGACAAAAACCATTGAAGATTTAAGCCATAGAAATTCGTGAGAGTTCTTATGGTGATATTCAATTTATTGACATTAGTGCATTTATACTTACAACAACATAGAGATGAAAGTGACTAAGGGATATTCGCGCTAAATATTTGATTAAAATTTTTAATGAAAGAGGACCCACATTAGATAATAAAATGAAATCGTAAAATTGAATAGAAATCCAAATCCATTGGCCAATTTCTGCAGTAAATATTAATCAGTCAGTAAAATCATAAATTTGAAGAAGTGTAAGTAAGCCAAGTTGATTATATATGTGATTAAATAAACATATCAATAGAATAGAGACAAAATCTTCTGGTAATTTCAGTAAATTAATGAATACTTCTCGATGGTGATCCAAATATCTGTAATAAACAAAAGCAGTCCAAACGTTTTGTAAGGAATCCCTCCGGTTCCTCACCCATCTTACCAAACGGCCATTTGAGGTCGTCACCGACTGGCTGTCTTTTTGACAGACAAATGATCAATTTCCTTGGTTAGACTATACTCTCATAATATCTCACCTATAGAATTACATACATATCGGCTAATTACTAAAAAATAAGCGTATATGAGGATATTTTCTTCAGATTTTGAAAGTAATATTCTATTTTTGTATTAAATATATATCCGTATGGCAATTGATAACCCATAGAAGGTATTGTTTTTCATCCTTCATAAATTTCAATTAACTTATATACACAATTCACTGAAATTTTCTAGAAAGTGATGAATTCAGTAGCTATGTAGCTCATTTTAATATCAAAGTAAATCGCCTCGATGAAGCATTATTTCCACCGAGCCCATATTACTCTAAGCCTTTAACATACCACGCTTTGTTTATTTGTCAAATGATACAAATGGAAGGAAGAATATTTCGTTGAATAAATATTATTTTTAAGTTTTGAGGCTTCGTTAATTCACATCTATTCTGTGAATTTATGGTCATTACTGATTTCACAGGTAGTTATTTAGGATACGTGCCTCACTGACATTGTACTTGGCTTTATGCTTGAATTCAACTTTTTTTCAATTTATCGTGACCGTTTATTAAAATAGGAGTTAATAGCGGTTACGGCGACATAAGTTACCCTTAGGCTACAGTTAATCGTTGTGAATAAGCTAATTCTATACCTTCTGCGAAGGCTATTTTCATATGTACGGTTCAGCATCGAAAAAGAAATACAAAAGGCATCCTTACGCTTGGAAAAAATATAATACCTGTTGTCAACATTATGCTACCGTTGAGTAAAACTAGATGTCATCATGATACAAAATATTGCAGAATAAAAATATTTTTAATTAAGGGGATATACAGGATGAATTGAAATTACTTCACAGTATTAGATAATGCAACTTAATGGCTGGCCATAATTAAAGGTCACGTTACACGCCGGTGGGGTGTAGGACTCATTAAAATTCCAAAGACCTCAACTTCAGATTCAAAAATAGCCTCCCATTTGATAAAAAATAAAAAATACCTAGTTCTTCATAATTATGATTATCATATCGCCCTTTTGATCCTGAACCGTGGGTGTTGACTCTTCACCAACGGCATTTCAAGTTGAAAGGAATAATAATTCTAGTGGGTTAAAACTCGCGACAGAGCGAGGAGATAACCCTAGTTCGCCCCAGAAAGAACACTTTCAATCTAATTTCTCCACTCGTTTTAGTAAAAAATAAAAAAGTCGTTTTTTAAGCCAATCTCGCGGGGAAGATATCTTTTGAGATTCAAACGATCAAATTACGTGATAGATCTAGGACATGAACTTCAGGTAAATTAGAATCTAGGATAAAAACGCATTTGTGTGGGCATAAAACTTAAGCCAAGTGTTAAGTCTAATATAAAAGTGAAACATAGGCATATAAATTCCGGATGAGTATAAAAGAACTAATAATTGGATAATAATTGATAGATTACATGTGAAACAACATAGCCATCAAAGTTAAACGCAATTTTCCTTCGAAGTTTAATTTATTTCCAATTTAATAGAAAAATTCATAGTTTTATTTCAATTCTAAGATGTTTATCATATAGCTGATTCGAGAAATATGTATGTAAACAATAATCTTAAAATTAAAATGACAAAAATATATGCTTTGAAGAAACGTTCGACGATATAAAAAATTATGGTATAACTAAAAAATTTAAAAAAAATAAAAAGTAGAGGACTTTTTAGAAAAGCATAAGGTGAAATTTAAAGCTTGCATGCAACAACTTGGTGAAACTAATTGATGTAAACGTATAAACGTAAATATAAACGAATAAATCATTTTTTTATGATTCCAAGAAATTTCCAACTTCGGTAACACAATGGAATGATAAGAGCGTTAATTTATTGAAGACCTTAAGTGTTTTTCGAATTTACCCCGGTGCACACATCTCATCAAGCTATGGTTTCTGTAGTCCACTATAATCAATTTAACAACTCAATAACTAACGAAAAAACGAATGCAATCGAGTTTAATTCATCCACTACCTATTCAATCAGTGCTTTTGACAAAGTAGTTACGATGTATCATTACAGATATCATTTAAAGGCAGAACATAGAAAACAAGAGCAAACTCATGACCCGTTCGTACCTCATAACCCTTCAACTGCAGTTAATATGTATCTACGTGGGTGCTGCGGTAAGAACATATCTATGCGTTAGATCCCTTGTCTTACCTCCTCTCCTAGTCCCTACATTTGCATCGAGCTCCTTTTTATCATGGAGGAATTGGCAACTCTTGCTTATTAAGCGAATTAATCTCTCCTGTAGGACTTCCAAATATATCGCAATGACCTACTAACGACTTTTCTTAATAATATTCTGTGAATGTCCAATGGCATTACTTGAATAGGATACGTTTGAAGGATTTCCTTGTTTTTTGGTATCGAATCAAACTGTATTTGTTTATAGTGTTAAGATAGCTGAAAATATATATAATTTGGTAATTAGAAGTTTCAGTGATTCGTCACCAAATGGCTCTCTTCCGGCACTTCCACTCAAAGATGTTGTGGGGTTCACAAGGGCCTCATACCAGTTCAGCTCCTCAGGGAGTCTGTCCTTCTTCGAATATTTAAGGCACCCCGTGGAAGACATGCTATTCAATAGATTCCACAGATGAATTGAGAAAGCGGAGAGGGCATAAAGCCCAGCTTGTACATATGGCTATACTTTCTTTCGAACTACATCAACTGTTAACTTAAAAAAATACCGCAAAGACGTATATATGAAACGTCTATCCACTCAAGACTTTTAACATAAAGGAAAAACCTCTTGAGCATCCGATTTTAATGATATCCTCTTTTTACTCAAAAGCCCCTCTCTCTTAGCTTAAAAAATAGAATTTGTGTATCCCTTTATTTTTATGCATGTCTTCAAAAAACTTGTTATCAAGCTTCTTCGCCAATTTTCCGATTTCGTTTAAATGAATTAATATTTTGAATGATTTTCACACCTAACTGACTAAATGACCACTGTAATGATATTTCATTGAAAGATAGCGCTCCGACATCAAAATGTCTACATTTTCAATTTAACCTTCACAAAAGAATAATTTCTATTGAAAAATGGTTAAATATTAATAAAATAAGGCTACCACAGGAATTCCTAGCCACTGAAATGCCAGTTATGCCATAGAAGCTGTCAGCCTAGAGTATTTTCTAAAATAATATCTTTAGTGGCTCATCATAGGCTTATGAATAGGTATTTAATTTGTGTAAAATATTTTTTAGATTCCAATTAGTAGCCAGTTAGATGTAAGCAAAACAAGTAAACGTAATCAGATGGACACATTCCAAGAGAATGACGAGACAAAATCATCAGGGCCAGAGAAGGGGAAGTTCTTCAGTTATTGGATACCAAACTAAACACCAGCAGCTGCTATTTTGCAGTGTGGTTAACCAACGAATGATAGCAATAATTTTTCATGTAAAAAATTCATCCAGGATGCAAATTCCAATTAAAATCATTTAGTATAAGATCCGGGTACAATTTTTTATCGATATTCTGAGCGTTAAAAATTGTTTCAGGAAATTATCTCTACATTTATTTACTCCAGCAGTGAAATTAGCCTCGAAAATATAATTTGCCACTCCCGGAGTTGGAATCTCACAGTAATCGATTACTACCAGTCTACCAGTTACACCATCCAGCATATTTCCATACATCCAGTCATTGATTCCGTTGCAAGCAAACAAAAAGCTAATTAATACAACATTATTCGCTCACGTTAGACAGTTTTGAATGTCAGATAGATTGAATATCAGTGATATGCATTGGCGATAAGGTTGGTAAAGTTTATCAAAATAATGTGAGCTAGAATTTGAGGTTCACATCCTTCCAAAATCAAAGTACTGCAAAAAATAAATTCGATCATCCCACTGACAGAATGTCGAAAATACGCTGTTCCATCGGCGGGCTTATCGAATCCCTTTTGTATGAAATTGGGTCATAAAAATTTCGTCAACGAAGAGGGGTTGAGAATGAATTATCGTAGGCATGGATAGTCTCAATCATCTATGTCAAGCCAATCAAATTTGATCACACGCTGGAGAGGATTCGATGATGGACTAATCAAATTTGCACGCCATTATTTTCTACCGAATCCATTAAACGACCTAAATACCTCAATGATTCAATGTTTCACGTCTTTACCCTTTGTGAAACAAACTATCCCTGTAAAAGCCTCTGCATAAATTCAGTAACAAATATCTATCGATGTGGCGTAAGCAGCCATAATCAGCCTCTGATGGCATTCCGAGGTCTAAACTTTCAAATGTTGCCGAAAAAAGTTTTTTTTTAATATATCCATAATCTATATAGCAAAGAATTAAAAAAATTCCATCCCTTACTCACAAGATGAAAAGTAGCTGCATAAAATCTCCAGTTTAATATATTCGAACATTGAATGTTTGGTAACCATGGGCATCGAAATTTTGGTGGAAAATCACAATTATAGCATTGCTGCTTTTGGTTTCAGTTTGGTTACTCTTTCTACACCTACATTGCATGACTAAGTCTAAGCTAAATCACTATTCCCTTGATAGGAGGGCTAGTTATTACAGCATACTCTTGATCGACCAAATTCACTTTAATTCCCTCTTTTTTTACATGTTCAGGGCGTAGAAAAAGGAGCTTCCCTGTATATAATTAGTGCAAACTTTAATGTTTATATAATCGGACATAAGTTAAGAACAAAAAGTCCAAAAACTTAAATTTCAAGTGGATAGCCCAAGTGCAAAACGCGGAAATTCATTGATCTTTGAACTGAGCGTAAACTGATTCCGCCAATCAAAAAGACGAGGGCTAGTATGCTCAGCTATTTTAGGAAATACAAGTATTTGATAGATATTTAGAAAAATACTCGAAGGCGCTTACAGACAAATGCATGAAATACTAGTGTGATTGACATTTCCTCTATTTTCCCACCAATATGCAAAGGTTAAGTTTAACTTAACAGATAAAACAGCTCTCAACTATTTCGACACGTTCCTCCAGTCTATCTTATAGACCTTTTGGCTGGGCATTATTTCAAATTATGGTCTTCTAACCATCATTAACTTCTACATTTAAGCTTACATAAAACTAATCGTAACATGTCAGCAGTCAACACGTTAATATTAGTGATATGGGGGAAAAAGTTTTAGTTGCGTACTTATGTGCTCTGTCAAAACCCTGACGACGCGAAGTTGCGAAGCTGTGTAAACTTCCAAGTTGAAAAAAAGGTTAAGCAAGAAGGACTGGGGGAGTGAAAAAATACCGTAGGTACCTCATCTAAAAGGATATTCACCAAGCTTTCTACCGTAACTTGCATGGCTTCCTCAAACCTGAATGTTAAATCAGTTGTAATCCTTCCTAGACTTGAACGGTGTATACATGAGTAAACAAGGTAGGCAGTCATGCATGTCTGACGAAAAGATTACGACAGATTTGAATTTTTTGTTGGTGGAGAGAAAGAGGTCAAAAATTTTCTGTGAAGATAAAGCCATTCATTAACAATTTCAAATAAATCCTCAATCTCAACATAGCCTCAGTTCAGCAATACTTTAGCATTACATCAGAACCAGACACGCTTCAAGGTAGAGTCTTACTCCTACTGAGGTTCACATGAGTTAGTACAATATCATGTCATTGAAATGAGCCCGTAGCAAGTAAAGAAGTAATATTTGATGAAAAATAGTGACCAGTTATTACAGATTTCATTGAGCAGAAATCTACCGTCATTTTAGGATTTAAGAGTATAATCACAAGTTTGTCTCACCTACCCCAAATATAACGATGTGAATCTGATTTAAATTTAATGTTCGTAATTTTTGAAAAAGGTTTTCATCCCACCCATATTTCAAAGAATTGAAAAAGATATTTTTTTAACGTTGCCCTTTATGAACAACGCTAATATCCTATTATTGCGTAACCGTACAAATAGAAACATTTTAACGATTCAACATAATTCTAAGGCAAAACTACAAATAAATCCTATATCAAAGACTGAACACCCAGTCCGCATCTTTTTTTTTACATAAAGACAGAGAAATGATTCATAATAATTGTCACTTCTGACCTGAAGACTTCAGTAGGATGGCTGAAGAAACTGTCGTCACCTATGGACGACTCAACGCGGAGGAACACCCGGAAGCCGAGACTCTTATGAAGAAACCTCAGATGAAACAGAGCAATAATGTTAAAAGTACTTTTTATATTCCACACTTTATTTCAAATAGTACGACCCGGGTTTCTGCATTTCATGCTATCATTAGGTATATAAAGAAACCCGGGTCGTACCATTTGAGATAAAATGAGGAATACAACAATGTATTTTTATTTTTAACAGTTCTACAAAGTAATACCAGAGACTGTGTCTTACATTAAGCAGAGCAATAAAATTATATAGTATGACCAAAATTAAAAATTATTTAGCTTACACCGTTCATCACTCAGGCATCCTATTATCCATCAATAAAAAATGGCTTAGCAATATTCTCGTGAGAAAACCGTGAAGAGTAAGTATACCGACGAGGAAAAAAACATCAGACACGCCACTTGACAGGGGCTTTAGCGGTTCTCTCTTAGCGCAATTGCCGATGAGATCCGCTGAATCATCAATGCATTTCCATGAACGCTTCCCAGGAGCAAAGGAACATTTGATACTCAAAAGAGAGCGCTTCATGTCGGGAAGATGATAACCGCACTCAAGTCATTGAGCGGCAGGAAGCGAGGGTGGTGGGTGATATAGAAGTTAAAGTGCTTCCCATACTGCAATCACTACCGAGGAAATAAAAATCCCTCCGTGCATTAGTTCGGAAATGGGTACGCTTTTCATGTTAAGGCAAGGCAAAAACAAAACGGATGGAAAGAAAAATAAATAAGATGGTCGGGGGTGGGATTACGTAAAGAGAGGAGTAAGTAGGCCGGGGGGATGAAGGGCAGGGTAGGAGGCAATTGTCGGAGAAGAGGGGAGGAGACGTCCTTTCATCCGGTCGTCCAAAGAAAAATCGATAGTTGAAGGGAGTTTTTACACAGACACTCAAAGGAGTAAAAAAAACTAATATTTTATCCCACAAAGATGCGAATGAAATAAAATGTGTATGAAACACTTGTTTTGTTGAATTCTAGGATATTGAGATAGCTGTGCATTAAAAATTATATAAATTGAGTTCTTTCTTTTGAACAAGTTGATTTAGAACTTGGTAGCCCCCTTTTTGACCGAAGAGCTCTTAGTTCAAATCCTGGGGGAAGGTTTCTTAAAAGTAAAAAAAAGTAATCAATGCACGACGTAAACCAGGGAAAGAAAACGTTCCGCTCAATCTGGAGTAAGCTATCACTCGTCTATCCTTAAAGTTCTTTCGGTCCAATTTTTGCAACTTTAACAAAAAACAGTTCGTAAGAGAGTTTGTTTTTAAATAAGCAAGCACCAAACTTGGAATTATTGAATACCAATTACTTAGGATTCTTCGTATAATAAGAAAAATTCTGCATATAGCTATTTCTAATGGAAGTACTAAATGCAATAGGCAAAGTTTACCTCCCTCTTCATCTGTCCTTTACAATGTTTTAATTGATAATTAGTCTTTCCCAACTGAATTATAATTGATTCAATCGTTACGAGGTTTAATTTTGATTTTTTTACCTATTGTGAAAAAATTAAAAGATTTAACCGGACTAATGTTCCCCCAAAATTCTGGAAACTTGGCATCTACTTAAATTTTCCAGTAATCCATAACATCATTAAAAAACTTATATGTTATCACTGACCCCATATGAAATTTATGGAAATTGACTCCTCATCTATTTTAAAGTGCCTCTTTAAAGCGTCCTTCAACTGTTCTTCAAATTGTAAACTGATTTCAGATGTTGATTTATAATGCCTAAAATACAAGAATCTGTATTTTGCAGGTAAAGTAACTTGCAAGATGCAATATTCTGTAAAACAAGTATGCATAGTCAACACAGACGGAAATCGCATCACGAGTGGAAGAGAGGTAGCGTATGAATTGAGACACACGGCTACCCAGCAGCATTATCTCGAAGGATGAAATCCGGTTGATGTCTCCGGTCACCCAAAGATAATCCCGAGCAATGTCATTGGGTGTGGAGTGGATCATCTCAGAAGCCAAATGAGGCAAAGGATGTGGAAGTGGTTCGCACAACCGAATGCCCTCACAGCTTAAGTCAAGCTTCTTTCCGCACGGCATGAACTGATGAAGCTTTAAAGTGCTAGAAACTATTGTCATCCAAAGATGAATGTAAACAAAAACGTATTAAAGCAGCAATGTCTGTTCAAATGCGCACTTATTCGCTAAATATATAACCCAAATATCATTCAATAAATTGAATGCTATCACACCCAATTTAATAAATCAGCGCAAGGAATACCTTTGAGACACTTAAACAATAGGTAAATAAATATCATCAAAATGTATACCTGAAACTGAGCAATATTTTCGGAAGGTGCCAACACAAATATCGTTAGTGTATCTTTATTTTATTGCGATATAATTCATCTTAAATAATATGGTTGCTCCCATTTTTGACTCCCGTTTTATTCTGTCTTTTCAATGCCAATCCCACAAATTTAATCGTCGTTTCCTTACGCCGCATCATCAGATCGGCTATCACCTTTTCTATCTCATTTTCAGTTAACATTCAAAAAGTCGTTTCATGAAAATTCATATTTTATATTACGTTACACATGCCCTAAATGAATGAAAACATACCAAATTTAACATGATATTAGGTTTATACACTAAATAGCAAAATATCTATCGATTTGGTCGGCATAAATATCACGATATACATAAAACCGGCTTCACTATATTTTATTGAAGCTAAACACCTTTTTAGTATTGAGTGCAGTACAGTAGATGTATTGAGTTTCGACGAATAAATATTTGATTTGACACAAAAGGTATTTTCAGTCTTTCATTCAACCTTTTGCTACCTACAAAACAGCTCATCCTCCTATATATCAAGAAAATAAAAACATTTCTCTGTATACTCACTCGTCTGCATTTTGTAATCCGTCTTCATAAGTAACCTATAGCTAAGCTGAGGACATTGCTTAAAATGCCTATTGTTTTACATAGGATAACAATATTATGATGTTTTAAGCACATTAGACATCATAAAATATGGCTAATTCCGTCACCTAGTTTCTTTCCACTCTTCCCTGCTAACCTTCCCTCATGGCGCAAATGATCTTCGCTGTCGATAGCCTCCTACAAATAACATTCCAAATAAAAATATTGCAGGTAATGTTTTCTTTAATTTAAATTGTGCAACACCATATCATGGCGGTGGATCTAAACACAGGTATTCATTGAAAAATAATATTACATTAAGAATCGAAAGTAAGGATCATACCGACTACAGAGCAGCAAGGTATCGAGTTAGAAAAATTCCTATATTCATGACATCCGCGATACCAAAAATACCGCGGTACAACAATACCAGGATGCAATTGCATCATTGCCCCATTCTCATTGAAAGAGACTTCTTTCGCTGCTATGATCAAATGAGAGATCGTGAGGTCCTACGTAGCACTACTGCTTCATCGCGGGTTTCATTAACCTTGGCGTTTCACTAGTATATTATATTGATATAATCTTGAAAAATAAGGTCCATTAGACTCTAAATAGAAGAAATTAACGATAAGACTTTCATTTCCTGTCAGAGATCGAAATTAGAATGTGATCTGGTGGTGAAATCTGGGTACCTTCTCGTGTAAGTGCTGCCATGGCCACTATCAAAGGCCTAACCCGTCCACTTCTACCTTACAATGTAGTCTGAATAAGGCCTTTTGTCGTTAATAAGTCAAATTTAGCCTTCTGCCCCCTCTGCAGTTGGCCACGCAATTGTGTCTCGGACATTAGCGGTTATTTTTCACCCTAATGGCAACAGGGTGTTCTCAAAATCAGATTTTAACGTATGCAGTTTCCAAATCGATCCTCTGCTTCACCTAACGCAGTAATATGTTTTCATCTATGTTGTTTCCAAGGAAGGTCCGATGAAAATTTGGAGAGAAGACGATAAGCAACATCACACCCATTTCCTCCTTGAAGGTGAATTAATGACACATGGCAATATCAAGGAGGATTATAACACCCGCGTTCGAGGGCTATTTTTATTAGAATAACTGGGCTCCATTACCAAGATGTGAATGAATAAAATGACCTTTTTCGATTCTGTGCTAAAAAATACAAATAATTCAGCAAGGAGAATAAGATAAACACCCACTACAGGCATCTCTACTAAATCCTGAAGGAAATCCGTTCTGTGGGGACCGACAAAAAATTCCAATTATCAAAGACAAAAAAATATTCACGGGAAGACATTAGTAGGTAATTAAATACTATTTGTATTTCAATCAATAAAATATGTCTTAAAAGGTCATTGACTCTGACAGATAAACAATATACTGGTCCGTAACAAGTTTTCGGCATTTTTTAGAAAGTTGGAACTTTACATTTTGAGAGCAAACCCTAGGTTCGATTCAGGACCCTAAAAGCCGTAAAGAGGGAACAAATTAAAACTAATTCTACGGCATCCAGGCATCTAATTAGCTTTGTTTTTTTTTAGATTTTTGCTGGAGTACATTCCTTTCAAATATTGAGTACATGAGGTACGTGACAGCAATAATTTGCGCTCCGATACATCAGTTCCAGCATCTTTCACCTAGTCGAAAGTACACTGTTGTACACAATTTCAAACTTCTCCTACGTTATGAATCAATTCTGAATGCAATGTAACCAAGCCATCATGAGGCACCAGTAACAGCCATTAATTGTAACACTTTATACATTTCTAAAGAAGAAGCAAACTGTGCCCTCGAATACTAAGTTTTAAGCGTAGAATCTCCCTGTCGACGTAGATATTATACAAGTATTTATGAAATGCATCATAGATTAACTTCCAGAAATCATGCCCCGGAAGCATGTGAATAACTCCTTGTGACGGCTTCTGAGAAAAGATGAAGTTTAAAGGGTAAATCTTATCATGTATCTAATAATATGGAAGGTCCATTTAAGCATATTTGACGGCATGCAGTGACGTCCTAGATGAGAATACATAGCTAAGGTTGAGGACATTTCATTGGGGAATAATATCTTGTGGCATATTGTGGTGGAGGTGAGGTAAAACCTTCTAATCTTGGGATTAAGATTTCTATTCCCACCTGGGTATGTATTTTATTATCTAAGGAAGTGCTGCATTTCAGCCCTGTATGAGTAGTTCCTGTAAAATCAGAGAGAACGTACAAAATCGTCTAAAATTCGATCATTTTGAGCGCCTATATCATCAGCCTTTTTTGGAAAATTATGTGATTATTTCTTGATAATTAGTAGCTTTATTTCCTCTGTTTACGTATTACTAAAAATATTTTAAAATATTAATGATTATAAGCATGCGTCTAACATTTTGTCTTATAATATTTAAAAAATCCATTGCCATGCCATACAAAAAACAGACCAATTGCTTAGCATTCAACTCAAAAACGTTGGAGTAAATTGGAAATTTCAACTCCAGACAAAGAAAAAATATCCTTACAAAAGTCGGCGTAGACATTCAAATTTATGGATAAATGCAAAAACGCAGTGGTGTCCCCTATTCTGATGCTATTCCAAAATAGACTGGAGGCTAGGAAGTCACATTCTGGGTTAACCTCAATGTGCCATTATTGATTTCTCTCAAACTGGAAACCAGACCCTCTAAAGCGCTTGGAAATGAGGCTTCTTCAAATAAAGATAACAATAGCTGCATGACTTTAACATTAAGCATATTTTCAATTCCCAGAATCATTATAAATGAATTTTTCGCAAAACGTGAATTATCTGCCAACAATTATAGAGCCATCAATAAATATTCCTACAAAGAAATCGTTGCAACTCTTCCAATATTCACTTCTTGGGTTGCAGTTTCACTTACGGATATTATTCTTCATACTTAATAAACTGAGAAATACATCAACTCTCCATAAAATATTAATTCGTATAAATAACTTTATGCTATGCAAAATTTAAAATACGAACATAAAAAGTAGGTGGTTCCTCAAACTTTACATACAATAAAAAATTTATAATTATGGTGCCATACGGCTAAAAGAATTATTCAATATTCTTAGAGGTGAAGCGAGGTACTAAATCTATAAAGTATATTAGTTGAAATAAAAAGCTTGTATCTGTTATGAAATCACTATTCCATATTATTGAAACCAAGTGGATGTGATACATTTGTCAATACGCAGCTTCGGGCCATGCATGGGATACACGAAATTGTACCTGACATATATTTTTTTTCATGTGATTAAATTACCATTTTGGCAATCAAACAGCTTGTAATTCAAACTAAAAAAGTTTACCTCTTAAACAGAAATTGGAAAACCTCAAACTTGTAAACCATGGTTATCACACACGTCGCCACGCTAGCCCTTAATGTAGATAGATGTAAGGTTTGAAAATATCAAATCAATTTAAAAAGTACACCGAATTTGCCATCTCCCTTGAAATTATAGGTTTTTTCGAGCACTGGTATGAAAACTGCTGCCAAATAAATAGAACCTGAGAGGCACTCCAGGTTAGCAAATAAAAATTGAAAGAAGTGGCATTTATGAGCCAATTCCTCCCAATAGAGCGTGACCTTAGCAATTATGCGAAATAAAATGTATGAAATGAAATAAATAGTACTATTTTTTCGATTGAACACATTTCTAAAAAAAAGCTGTATAATACTGATTCGAATCATTATTAAAACGGCCATTTCAGGAATAGAAAGAAAATATTGTCAGGAGGTTACAATGTATCAATAAAAAGATACGTGATGAGATAAATCTGAGGAATATGAGTCCAACGAAAGAGAAAATCAACAATCGGGGCACGTAAATACGAGGATGATCACGGTTTTTAGGTGACTGAAAGCGTAGAGAAGAAAGGCAAGGAGTGGTGAGGATAGCGTATGGTCTAGAACGAAGATTGAGAGTACTCAGAGCGAGTGGGCTTGCTGTACATCGAGCACTAACTTTTCACCAACACAGCACTCACAGACACCATTTAACTGTCTTTTCAGCCGCCCCACTGAAATAGCAATATATTTTTTTAATGTCGCATACCTAGGATAACTAGCGATAAGATAAACGATAAAATAAACGTTCTCCTTTGACTTTATGACATGTTTTTTTTATTTAAAATCATCAAACTTGATTATTATTGTCACTAAAACGAAAAAAAAAATTTCAAGAACAATATTTCCCTTCATTAGCTGAAATGCGTGGAAATTGAAAATCGACCCGATAGAATCAGCCCTTTGTTAAAAAATAAATCACGCCGGCGCGGCGGTGGTATTATCAGGCATGGACAAAGGAGGAGACCATGATAATTACAAGTTAAACAAGGCTAATGGCGTAAAAAATCAATAGCATAATACTTTAAATTCGGAATGCGTATATTCCTGGTGTACATAAAACCTATTATTTATTACACGACTATGACTTTTCCATCATTATTATCATTATATTCGAATAACTATATGCGTGCCTTATCGTAAATTCATTTTGAAGAAACATACCGCAGAGATTAAAAAATTATTTAGTGTAACCAATAATAGGGGCAGGTTTCTAATCACCTCGACGAATTAGTTTTTGTCCAATATCATAAATGACTCATTTGTGTAATAAATTACATTACTTCATTGACGAAATACAACCAACCTCTGAATGAAAACGTTGGTACCTACTCATGTATTTTGATTTCCTAAATGCCGCTAATATTTTGCAAAATTTATTTACGAATTATATCATCCATCTGTATTACAACACTCTCCACATTTCTACCCCACAGTGCCCACAGCCCCATAGTTAGGACACACAGCACATCGGTGAGTTGGGCTGATAGTCAGCCACGATGACGTTCGGGGGTCAGACACCGCGACCCAGTGAGCACAGCGGGCGACATGGGCGACAGCGTATGTGGGCCAATTGGATGCCTCAAGGTAAGAGTGAATGGAAGGGATAGACAGAGCGCCGCCTGCGGGGACGGCAGAGCCTGTTCGCGAGCGCGTGGGCTGGGTGCCGACCTGAAGGGAAGGAGGACAGCGAAAGGACACAGAGAGAGATGAATAAAGAGACGGAGCGACGATGACACAGTCTAAGTGAGCGTGCTTCCGCATGCGACCGAGAGCGGCGCTGGCATCGCGGCGCCGGAGAAAACAACTCGGCGTGGATGCTGTGACGTCATCCACCCCCAGAAATTCCCACCTCTCTCCCTCCCTCCCGAACCTCAACGATCCCTTGCACGGCCGATCGGTTGGATGGAGTATATATAAGGACCGGGGGCTGAAGGGGTAAATGACACAAAAAAACCTCCGAGTATTGGCGGGAAGAGAGAGGGGTGAAGGGAGAGTAAAGAATTGAATGGACGGGAGGGAGAGAGAGCGAGTCTGTAGAGAATGAGATATCGGCTGGCAAGTGAGAGAGTCAAATCCTCCCCCGTTTTTCCCTTTGACTTACTCCGGGGCGGAAACTAATCCCTGGTCTCTCGCTATAATGGAGCTCTTCTTATACGAACGGGAAAGTTAATTGTGTGGCTGGTTCCCATGGAAACTTGCCGAATCCGCCCCGAAACAAAGCCAATCAAAATCCTTACATCGGCCCTAATTTAATGCAAACATGGACATCACGAGTTAGAGAGCCCTGATCGCATTTCCGAATTATGATTCTGATGGTTGAAGAGAACAGCTCTCATCGGTAATTGGTGGGCATTGATACCCATGTGTCTGGTAGGAGATTAAGTATTTTTTATGAAATTATATTTAAAACGTTTTCATAACGTTCGCAATTTTAATTAAGGTGGCCGTTTTGTGATTAAGAGATCACTTTATTTTAAAAATTAGGTAGATCATCCATTAAAAGACTTAATTTTCATTATTTTAAATCTTTTATTCTAGAGTAAGTGAACCTCGTCAGTTTCAAACTCGTAGTAATAAAATTGGTCTAGGTAGTCAATCATTGATAGCGATGCTGAAGAAAAACTCATACGACCCGCTGCGATTTCCATATCAAGCACTTGCATGGATAAGTTTTGGTGACCAATTAAATTTGAAATCAGCTCCGGAGCAGAACTATTTTTTCCTCGTCCTCAACGAGTTTCTCAATGACCTACTTCATTAATATTTTTCTTCTAATCCAGGAAATTTATTCCAAATTTTGGAACAAAAAATATTTTTGACAACCCATTAATTAGAGGATGAGAAATGAGTATTGTTAGACGGTTCCGGAGAAAAAAAACGAAAGAGGCAAGATTTGATGCAGAGACATTCACTCAAGTTTTCGTAAGCAGATTATCAAACTACTTCCTTCGTCATAATGTTACTTCCATTCATAATTGAACCTAAGGAGGACTCATATTGCATATTGGACGATCGCCAAATCCATACTTGAGGCCCTGTTGAAATATTCTTTTTTGCCAATTCAGACAGGATTAGTTCTCTTTCAAAGAAATAATTTCAAATTCATACGAAGCATTCATTATATTTTACTTTTACAGAGCATATTTCACAATGAGTTTTACATATTTTAATTTGGGTATGTTCCAATATCGAATAAATTTTAAGATCGATTCATAATTTAATCATTTTCATTAAATTAGTTTTTAAAGATCATAATACACTTTCATTAAAGAATCTAATAACAGATATAATGCATAACGGATCGAATAGTGCCTGTATTAGCCCGAAATTATGTGCAATTCTTTGATAATGCGTATGAATCCAACAAATTCCAAGGTATAAGGAGATTAAATTTCAGTTACCTGCTATAGCAATCCAATCCATAGCAAGTCCATAGCAATTTTAAAACGTGAGCCAAGTGATAGGAATATTGATACAATATATATAGAACCTACAAGTGTGATAAAATTGATACATGTAACAACCAATATACGTAGTAAGTAATCAAACAAACAGCGCATAAGGTGATAGATAATGTGAAGGTAGAGTATTAATAAAAATTTACAAGCTAATATAAAATTGGACACGAAGATTTTACAAAAATTAGGAATTTTGAAATCAATAAACACACATTTTAGTAATTTATAGTATTCAAGTAAAAATTGCGGGAATAACGATTGGAGGGTCTGAAATAAAAGAACGTAATTTTAGCTTTAATTCAAGAATTAAAATGTTCAACCTTAAGATTCTTTGACTCTTGTTTAACGTTTTCAATCTAAAAAATCATTTTCATGCCCTTATGAAACATATTTATGCCATATGTAAAATGGAATACAGTAGCTACTATATCAATGCACGAATGAGTTTCCATACGAACATCAATTCTGATTAATTATGAGCCCCACGTGAAAAAGAGTCGCACACGTGTTTGGTGAATGAATGAATGAATGTTAGATATCTTTTTTCTATTTACTAGCAATTAATTGAGATACATCGACTGATCTCTTCAAAGATTTCACTCGGGATGCAATGATCAATGGTTTTTGTTGAAGTTATACGAGAGACGTAAGGTATTATTTCAACAAGAAAAAAAATGGAAATGAATACATGCTACCCGCTGGATTGGTTCTAAATAATTTCTTAGCATCAATACAAGATCCGAAGGTAGACGAGCTAACAACTTGAGGAAGTAAGATATACGTATATTAGAGCATTTCAATAGCAAAATGAGAATAACAAAATGAGAATGTCAAATAAAATTATTAAAGCAACCATGTAGTAGGCGAAAGGCCACCGATAAGGATTTTAGTCATTCCATGAGACAGCAGGATGACACTGATACTTCTACTCCTTTTAAATAAAAGTCTGAGAGTTCCTTTCAACGTTGTTTCTAGCATATCTCCTACTGTTTTTTAAAATGGAATGGCAAGAAAAAAATTTACTGAATGTTACACATCGACCTGAAACCTTTGTTAGCAATCTTTTTTATTAAATTTACACATCAAGGGAACAAGAATGTTCAAGCCATCGTTCATTTTTCCCAATGGCAAGGTGTTACTTAAAATAATTCTGAATAAATGGTTTTACTCGGGCAATCGCAATCACCTTAATTTATCCACGATAATTTCAATAGGTTTGCAAAGATCAGTGCAAAAGTTAATAAGATACACATTATTCTTGAATATATCTAGTGTCTGAAGTATACCCGTTGAATTGTGATAATTATAAGCGATAATATTTTAGTGGCATAGAGTTTCTGGCACCCAACCCTTTCCTCCGCTGCTTTCGGATGAGGCATGGGAAGTGAATCTAATGTATCGAAAGCAGTAAGGGGTTCCCACGAGAAGGCCTCGTTCATAGAAAGGCCACTGATCTGGAAACATGTGACTCACGAACGTCAAACTGCTTCCGGGAGATGTTTACTTATGTTTAGCGTCCTAACATGCACAGCTTAATTGGAAAATTTGGACACGCCGGCAAGCGTGTTTCAATCAGTGTTAGATGAGCACAAACAGAAGCACGGATACCTAACCTAACCTGAACTGGGTCCAATTCCGGAGGTAAACACGATCATGACAGAAACAGGAAGGTCTCATAGCGCCTGAGAATGCAACCGGAGAAACAGAATGAAGTACGTGTTGCCGAGATTTGAGGGGTGAACGAAGATTCAACGTAACTACGGTGAGGCAATAGATCCCAAGGTACCACAGAAGTCCCACCGAAGGGGAATAGTTCCACGGACGATGAATTTATCGTAAAGTAATGCCGCATGGGTCGCGCTGCCGGTAAAGTCTGAACTTTTAAGTCCTCTTCAAGGACATACTACTTTCTAAGTATAAACCGACAACGCCTTTGTCGAGCAATCACAACGTAATCCCAGAATTTAAGCACTTCCTATTTCCTCCTGCGGTAGATATAATTTCATAAGAGTTGATGTAGCCTATTTACACCCTTTTTTGGTAATTATTGACTGCGGTAATGCATTGACATAAGACTACCAGAGAGCAAGGATCATTTTTTACGAAATTCAAATTATATTCAAAATACTTACTTTAAAAAATAATGAAATAGTAATATAAACACAATTGTACAAAAAGTATGAAATCATTACCAACAATGCAACAATACCCCTTCGCAGCGCAGGTATACATTTCAAAATAATTACATTTGAAGACCCGTCATTAATAACTGTGCAATTTTCAGATCTATAATTATGTCACGGCGAGAGTTATTTATTAGAGTAAAATAAAATGGAAAAATATGTTGATGGCCAGATTATTATGGTTTAGTTGACATTATATGCATTAAAAGCAAATTAATATTATGCATTATATGCAAATGAAAGATTTTAAAATTCTATTTATATCAGAAACCTATTATTGGTTAGAAAGGTAGGCATGCCGCAAACACATCGCAAAAATAATATATCCGATAAAGTTACAGGAAATGCTGTAGGAATATACAGAGAAGAGTGACACATGGTTATAGCGCTAAACAGGATACATTTTTATTTCCAAGGAAAATTTAAATTTTTCACGGGTTATTCTGATTTTTACTCGCTTAAAGCACGAAAAAAATGTTCCCCTAGAGGACAATATAAGCTAATTGATGCAGATAATAAACGAAAACACCCTTTTCGATAAGGATGAAAAACTACTTGTAAACGGCGTTATCAACAAAATGATGGAGAAAATACGTTGGAAAGACGCTTAGGGGAAAAATATTTTGGAAAGAAACTCATGTGAAGAGAGACGGCGCACAGTGGGCTAGAATCGAAAAAAGCTGGCCAAAACCTCAAAATCGATTTTTTTGAGCTAGGAAGTTGAAACTTCGCATACACATTCTCAAATAAATTGTGCATTACTACTCAGATTATTTTGGTCCTGTGTTTTCACTTTAACAGTATATGTGAGGTCAAAGTTGAGCAAATTTAGCGAAAAACGACCACCCTCGATTTTTTCTGAAAATTGCCGACTTTATCCTCGTGCAGTGGTTTTATAAATAGTTTTATCGAATAAACTGTTATACCATCTTAATTGGCACTTCTTATTCTTTCACTTGAAGGGTTTTTAAAGATTTTGTTACATCAATAACCATAGATACATAACAAAATGGCGGAGCCTGTTTTCAACACATTTTTTTACATAAGCGTAGAAAAAAAGTAGACATTTTCACCGGCTTACACTAAGTAACTTATATCATGTCGTTCTTTGAAGCTTCTATATTGTGAATCTAAAGTCAAACCTTGCACCAATTTGCAACCCCGAATTTTAAATCGTTTTTTCGAACGCACGGACGACTCCGGTTCTGGCCGGCGGCGGCGGAGAGTACGGCGACGCGGCAAGCGGGTGGATGCAATATGGTCTCATTCACTTTTATGTGTGGATAACAGATATATTAGTGACAGAAAATAATCACCAGAAAGTAAAATTAATAAATATTGCTACGAATGACTCTCATTATGCAATCGCTGGGCACTGCAAGAGGTGCACTGAAAGGTTTCTTTCTTTGAGTGCATTCCGTGGAGAATGGACTTAAATCGCGTGCTTTAAGTGGGGAAACGGACTCTTTTACTAACTCATAAACTTTTTAACAATAACAATTAATATATTCCTTAAACGTGATGGAAAATGGCTCAATACAGTACTTCATTTTGCCGAATTTTCCCAAATCAAGTACTGTCTTGGTGCTTGAAGAGTTCATTATTCTTATCCAGTAAGGTTATTTAGTTTATATTCTTGATTTAAAGCAATTAATAACTATTCCTTATGCATCACAATTTACATGTTGCTCTAGTTTAGCCAGTGCAGATGGACGTCAATTCATGTTTTCAGGGTTGTATCGAGAGAACAAATAGGAGGAAAACGAATGCAAAAGGAAGATACAGTGACCATCCTCGGAGACAAGAAGAACTCTTGCTAAGTGGATAAAATGCAACCCCAAGTATTATGTTATGTTAGATTAAGAGGCCCTCTCACTAAGTAATTGTTTCCATGCAGCTCACACAATTTCGGTGTAAGGGTCTTCGAAAATCTGAAATGCCAGGGATATAATATTAACCCCAGCGATGAGAGAGTGACGCCATGATCCATGATCCATTCCACAGATCCATGTTTCGCGTCGAATATAAAGTGCACTTTAATTTGCAAACACGGCTTTGACAGCAGTTAGGACATGCGCAATGTAATCGCACGTGAGAACGAGGGCCTATGTCTCATGAATTATTGCTCGTGAGCACCTTTGTGCCTTCTTGTTTAGGTAAAAAATGCTGTTCGTTTGGCGAAGCATGAAAGAGGCACGAGTATTCAAAAGCCATCACAATTATTCTAGATTTCCTCTCCAAATAATTTAATTTTCTCTCTCTCTTACTGGCGCTTTAAAAACAATTTTGCTATGCCACCAACCGTACATAAGGTCTTCATTCACGGAGCTGACATTGCAAAAGAGTCCATTCTTAATTGCGACAACTGTCAGGGGAAGCAATATAGGCACGGTATAAGGACGTGAGAAAGTTTCGTGAATGGTTGACTAGAAAAATGGCACGAGTGGCCACAAATAGGGATTTATTCCGAAGACAACTCCTAATGTCATAACTGATAATGACAAAAATTACGCCAATTAAACTGGAGGAAACACACAGCTTGCCGAAAAATGTAATGGATCTGTTTTTGAAAAAGGAAAACTATGCTTTAGCTCAGACAATGAAAGTGATAAAAACTCGTCAGATAGTGAATGAAAAACAGTAATCTTTTATAGCTGACAGTGCTAATTGCAGTATGTTAGTTGGGAAAAGTGTAAATTGTGTTGCTTTTGTTTGTGTTATGTTTGTATGGTAAAATATTTATGAAAAATAACCATTTTGTCAGCAGCGCAGTTTATTAAGAATAATGACGTCGATATATAGGTAAGAGATTTAAATCAATACTTTAAATTGAGCGTAAGACATAGATTAAAATGAACTGTTATTCTTAGAAAGAATACATTATTCGATGTGAGTAATATGCCTTCCGAAACTTTTAAAGCTAAAAGGAGTTCAAACCAAAAACAAGTTCGAAGGGCTCGGCACTACAACAATACTATAAAACGACCGTTGTCAGAAGGCCTTTATATATGTATGGCAGGTTAGGAAGTGGAGGCCATGGATCATCGAAGGCTTTTGCCTAGAAATAGAGCTTGTTAGTTAGTAAAAGAGTTCGTTTCCCCACTTAAAGCACGCGATTTAAGTCCATTCTCCACGGAATGCACTCAAAGAAAGAAACCTTTCAGTGCACCTCTTGCAGTGCCCAGCGATTGCATAATGAGAGTCATTCGTAGCAATATTTATTAATTTTACTTTCTGGTGATTATTTTCTGTCACTAATATATCTGTTATCCACACATAAAAGTGAATGAGACCATATTGCATCCACCCGCTTGCCGCGTCGCCGTACTCTCCGCCGCCGCCGGCCAGAACCGGAGTCGTCCGTGCGTTCGAAAAAACGATTTAAAATTCGGGGTTGCAAATTGGTGCAAGGTTTGACTTTAGATTCACAATATAGAAGCTTCAAAGAACGACATGATATAAGTTACTTAGTGTAAGCCGGTGAAAATGTCTACTTTTTTTCTACGCTTATGTAAAAAAATGTGTTGAAAACAGGCTCCGCCATTTTGTTATGTATCTATGGTTATTGATGTAACAAAATCTTTAAAAACCCTTCAAGTGAAAGAATAAGAAGTGCCAATTAAGATGGTATAACAGTTTATTCGATAAAACTATTTATAAAACCACTGCACGAGGATAAAGTCGGCAATTTTCAGAAAAAATCGAGGGTGGTCGTTTTTCGCTAAATTTGCTCAACTTTGACCTCACATATACTGTTAAAGTGAAAACACAGGACCAAAATAATCTGAGTAGTAATGCACAATTTATTTGAGAATGTGTATGCGAAGTTTCAACTTCCTAGCTCAAAAAAATCGATTTTGAGGTTTTGGCCAGCTTTTTTCGATTCTAGCCCACTGTGCGGCGACACCTCTTTCCTTCTTGTATGATTGGTTTTCTTTTGATCAAAATCAGCACTTAGCCAGTTGCATTTATTGTGCATCTCTCAATGAGCAGCGAGGAGTGTTTCTTGCATGAGTGGTACAATAGGTTGAGGAGGACTGCCCGTCCGATGGCATCAACATCCCTCTATGGTTTCCCATTTGACGTCCGCCTCCCCAGACCTTTCCGTCAACTTGCCCTCGCACTCTTGGCACCGTTCCCCGCTAACCCACAATTTCGCACCCACCTCCTCCGGTGTTGATCTATCCAAACTAAAAGCCTATCGACCGACAAAACAAACCAACTCACTCGCTCTCCCTCAACTCACTCTGCTGCCCAACCAATTCTTTCTGCCAATTCTCCTCAGCTTTAATCCCCTCGGAAAACATGCCTTTCTTCCCCGAGCCGACCGCAAAACCTGGCTCAAACAAGATGATTCTTTATATGTTTTGGTGGCAACCCAAAAGAGCCAAGTCATCCGTCCCAGAGGAGGGGAAAAAATTGCTCTTGTCCAAAAGTAAGGAGTGAAATATTCAGAAGAGAAACCATACTCTTTCTGAGGGTTACAAATATGGGAGATATTACTTTTCAAATGCGAAATCACCTTGATTTGTTCAATCGAATACGATAGAGGAATTCCCAAGCTTTGCGCAAAATGATTGGAAATATGAATCTGAATATGAAAAAGAGTTTTAAAAATACATTGAATAAATAAGTTGTTACATTTTTTAATGATAATTTATTGAAAAGTATAGGAAATTAAAATTGACACTCTCCGGTATTGCCTCAATGAATATATTCTATGGTGAAGAACTCTCTCCATTGAAACTAAAAAAAATTCTCCAGAAACCATTCGATACAAAACTGGCAACAATTCGCTGTTATTTTCCACGATTGATCGAGGTAGCTTCGAACGGACCGGGAGGCCTGTCACTGATATTGAGAGAGAGTGGAAACAGGATTTTCTGCTTTTATCCCAGCATTTCCTTTCACTGGGGACCCTGCCACGGGCTTAGCTTTAGCTCTGTTCATACTGGAGGATATAGCGAAAGAAAACCCAAAAATACAGGGCGATAGTAGTAAAAAATGTGGATCATATAAGCGTCAGCATTGACACTGAACACCACTGAATTGATTCAGGGCTAAAATCAGTTAAATGTGATGAAGGAAGCACATTGGTGTCCCACCTAACACTAATCACGCAATCAGGTGTTCAATTAGATATATTTATCCAATTTATATAGATCTTTGGATTGAAATTCTTGTTCATTAGTTTATGAATTACCGCTACATATCTAGCTTAATGAAATACTGCGGTTTAATAAGTAACAAACGTGTCATAAAAACGATTTATGTTTCGTTATAACCTCAATAACTACAAATAATTCTCTTTTATTCACAAAAAATAGCATTTTTAAAATAAAGGTCACTCTCTTGAAAATGCCTAAATAAATACGCATCATTGAAGGGCATAAAAATAACTCAATAAAATAATTTCTTTCCCAACAAGTGGAGTTTAAAAATTTTTTTCATTAAAATATGATAACAAAAGAGGAAAAGAAGAAATGTTGTCAGTGAAGTGTAGAATGGCTACTTTTATTTCAGCCGAATATATTAGATATCTCATCCTTAAATGAGGTCCTCAAATGTTAAAGGTAGCGGGAGCAGAAAAATTAAATCCATCATTCCATCAAGTTCCAATCTTGAATAGGGATACAAGAAGGATTATATAATCCTTAAAAGTTTGGCAAGTGGTTCCCCTTGAAGCCGTTTTCATGCTGAGGGTTCATTTTGTTGGGCGAAGTTTAAAGATGAACGTTCGCTTTACACTAAGGGAGTAGAGTATTTCGATAGGATATAAAAGTCTGAACTGTTCATCTAGATGATAAGGAAATGAAATAGTAATTAATAATTATTGAATTTAATATATACGCAGACTTTTTAAAAATACATGGAAGAATACCTTCTTGAGTGAAGATTTTGAAATTGAACCACTTGGTTATTTATTTAGTAAATATTCGACATCAAGTTGAATAAGTACCTGCGTGTGATTATTGCATAAAATATTAAGTGAGCACATATTTCCAGTATTTTAGCGCGACACCAATTAAAGTTTAAAGACTTTTTATGCTAATTTAAGGTGAAATAACATAATAAATATGTACAACATACCAGTACAAAGCAGGTGATTCGTCGAACAAAAATCAAAGACTATATATCGGCAATAAAATATAAGGTCAATAAAATATTATAGTGACGCCAATGCCATTCTATTAAAATTATATTGGCCCATAAAGTAATGGCACAAAAATACAATGCGAATATATATTCCTTATTTATAAAAGCTATTTTGGATACATTGATTAAAATAAAGAAGACGCAAGCCTACACCACAAGCACAAAATCAAGCTATTATTGTTACTACTCAAACACGCAAAATATACCGAACTTTCTCAATTCCACCAATTCCTTATATAATTCGTTTTAAATTGCATTTGTTCATTTTTTAGTACCAAAACATTCCATAACTTAAAATTGAATACGTAAGATATGAATGGTATGTTCTCGAGTAGATTTTAAGATGGCCATTCAAAACATAAGGAAGCGAATATATATCACAAATCGAAAAGAATTCATTGCGATAGAAATAAATCGTGATATTTACACGGCCTACTTCGTTTTTTCTTCGCAGTTGATTACTTTTCAATATAAATCCATTAATTGATGGTTAGCAAAATTATTACGTTAATAAGATAGCTATCGGTTTCATAGTTGATCATAGTTTATCAACGCGTCGAATTAAGCAAGTTAAATCCTGGCCAAGGGAAATTACTGATTTCCCTGACCTACTGAAGATACGCCGCCGACTAATGCGCCGTTACTTCCTTGGTATTAACTAAAAAAAGATGTGGTTGGATTAAATTATCAACTATTACCCAAATTAACATAATAATATGTTTTAAAAATTAAATGGTCCGCACCCGAATATCATCTCAAAATCACTCCTTTACAGCAGAACAGGAGAACATCCCGAAAATCGAAAGCAATCGATAAAACCCAAGCGTTTGAGGAGCTATCGGGATATTAACTTGCGGGGGCTTGCAATCGCCGTCGTCCAAAAGGGGCCGGACCAAGGAAAGAGGACGATTGCGTCATCACCGAGGCATTTGACTCGGCCGTATGTAGGGGGTGGGGGAGGTGTGAGTAAGAATGGGGACATTCACCGCAGGTCCGAGAGTGGGCACCCTGTACTAACAAGGGGTGGAGATATTCCCGGGAAGTTGGGTCTTTTTCCGGGAGAAGAATAAAAGAAAAAGACAGAGAATTTTGAAAAGGCTCCATGAAAACATGATAGCGGAGCCTTAGGGTGGTGATTTTAACAGCCGATTCAAATTCCCGTCAAATTTTATTCTTTTCCCAGAGGAATTGGACCACGTTCTTCGCTAGGGGAGTTTTTTTTTAGAATTTAGTGGGAATTGAGGGAAAATGAGTTTCGTGGGAAAGAAAGGAGCTGTATAAACAGGAGTTGAGAAGACGTGGAGCCCGGAAAAGATGTAAGGATGATGGTAAAAGGAAGAGAAAGAGCGATTGCGTGGAAAAGGAAGGATAAAAGGGAAGGTTTTGGGTCGGCAAATATAAAAGCACGTCAGCAATTGATATCAGAATTTTTGGGAGAACCACAGTATACACTTTATTGACGGATACCAATACGCTGTAGATGTAGTTGAGACAGCAAAATATATTTCCCTTTCGGCGCGGGCACTTTTAAGTTGAAGCCGGACAATAAATGATAAAATTGTGGAGCATTGGATAAGTATACTCAAGGTCCGCAGTGAGCATTTAATGCGTCTTCTATGTTCACTTTGACTTGATAAATTGACAGAGAAAACGCTTCATTTTAGTTTAGACCGGATTAAGAGAGAGATACACGTGCGAATTTCCATGCACTCAATGAAAACACGAAAAAAAGTTTTTGCAGAAGAAAAAACGAAGGAGAAGATCTAGCCACGCTTTTGTATAGACATCAAAAATGATGGAAATAAATTCACAGAAAATAAATTATTAAAACATAAAATCACATCCCATACTTAAAATTGAATAATATGATAACATTACCTTTGAAGCTATGCAAAGAAGGAGTGAAAATAAATTCTAACTAATATCACAAATTTCAAATCCACGCGTTGCGCTATCCCATGAGAAGTAAAAATATCTAGCAATTTCTTGATTAAAAAAGCACGATTAGAAATTTAAACTCCTTGTCAACTTGACGCAAATAAAAACGCACTAAGAGGATGTTGTACATGATATGTTTCCTATTTTATCTTCATGCCACTCCATGATTAAATATTGTCATTGGGGGAATATCACACAGTCAAATATTTTTCTGGATTTTGAGAAATTAAATTGGGCTCGTTTAATAGACTAAACGTCAATTTTTATCATAAGACAAGGCCGGTAGCGATGCATTGACCGTTTCCTACGATAAGTTCTATGCTTGCAGCGTCATCAGCTCTTAAAAAGCGGACTGCTCAAGTTTTATTTTAGTTTTCATGCCTTGGCAGAGGAAAAATGTCACAAAACCTCACGTCAGAAACATTTTCCATCAAGCAGAAACACCTCTGTGCGGGACCTCTTTTTTTTTAAAGTCGCGTAATTGAACGCCTTCCACCATCAATGGAGACGCGAGTTAAAAACTTGTGTAAAACGACTTTTAAAATAACACGCGGGGGCAGTCGGGAGGGCGAGGGAGGCGGGAGGAAGGGGGTTGGGGAAGGGACGCCCCAGAGGGCGCGCAGAGGCGGTTGATCCGCGAGCGCCACGGCGTCCAAGGGCTTAATGAAATTGACACGCTCGGGAGAAGATAATTCACCAACCGTTCCATTCTCACTCCAGGGCATTTATTCTAGTGAAACGAGTATATTACCCATATGGAACACTAACTTGGTCAATTACCAGAAAGACGGGAACTAGTCTAGGAGTTTACTTATGTTAACTTATGCAATCCCTCCATGGTCAAAATCTTGCTTTTCCCGAGTATTTCATCCTAAATAAGGCCACCTATTTCTTCAATAAACTTCTTTGATGCTTGACATCACAAAAATTGCCAAAATTCTCCATCAGGCAGTTTAAAATACAGAGGAAAAAACAATTACTTATTGAAAATGTGGAGGAAAGATGTAAAATATTAACTACAGATTGTACATTACCTCCAGCGTCATATACTTTTCCAAATTGTCAACACGCAAGCTAGTATCCAGCGTTTCTATTTCCGGCCTATTTTATTTGGTATTTATAAGAACGCATAGCTGTACGATGACAGAAAAAAGCGAAAGAAAATCAAATCAAGTTTTTAAAAATACCTCTATAATGGTGAAAATTCGATAATGTGGTATTAGAACTGTAGCTGGTGGATATAGAAGGTATGGGATAAATTCAAAAGGAAAATAGCTTGCAAGGATCGATTGTAAACGAATTTTCTTGCGGATAACAAAAGAACATGGAATAACTTATGGGATAACAAGCCCCTCTGCACGCTAAAATCTACGGAATTAGTTTTTAAAAATATAAATTTTAGAACACCACGGAAATAAGGGAGATAAAAATAAATTAAGGAACAAAAAATACCAGCTATTCAGGTATTTTGAAGAACGGAATATAGAAGGGATAAGATAAAAGTATATCTACTCATACTCAGAATAGAAAAAGGATAATTTGGTAACGCAGGATAGAACACTTTACCTTAGTTAAAAACAGAAGCCATCAAAAATTCTGGAAATACAATTTTTAAGAAAAATCACAGCACACAGCAGCATTTCTAAAGGCCGTTTTGCACGGGTCACGGAATTGCGCAGGTTAGAGCTGCATTAATTTCTAAAATGGCGTGGAATTGCGCGAATGCATGAACGACATTAGAACAGGGGCTATTTTGCCGTCTCGCATCCACGCATTCTCGCATGTGTTCTAGCAATTCTACGCTTTAAGGCCGGGACACACATGACCGCACCGAGCCCGCGCCGACACACGGCCGACACACGGCCGCGGCACGGACGACTGTTGGTGACGGTGGTAGGAGAACACACATGCCCGTCATTGCCCCGAGCGACGGCCGTCAATATTGTCTCATTTCTGTTCCTAGCGTGGTGTGTTTTTCTGTTCTCGATCATGTTTTCAAACTTTCGGAACAGTGATCTAGCGATGATTGCCTTGGCTCTAGATGAAGAGGAAAAAGAGGAAACTTTGAGGAGGCGAAGAAAGAGAACTTGGGTGGACACTGCATGGAAATCAAGACATATTGAGGGAGAATTTAATACCCTGTTTCATCGTCTCATGGATGATGAAATTAAGTTCTACGGATATTTTCGAATGACACAAAATACCTTCCATCTTCTCCTCAATAAGCTCCAAGAACACCTGAAGAAGAACGATACTTTTTGGAGGAGATGTATTCCACCAAGTGAACGTCTGGCTGTGTGCTTAAGGTATGTTCTCATATTTGTGCGTTTTTAGGAGGTGTACATATATGTGTGTGTGTGTGTGTATATATAACACACACACGACCAAATATTCTTCTTTTCTAATTTCTGTAGTTTTACATAATTGTATAAGAGAGTCACTAGTGGTAATAGAAACACAATATCAAAAAATCAATACTTTAATTGCCAAATTTTTTATACTAAACATGTTAATATTATTATTTTTACAATTTAAAAAACGAGGCGTGGTTCATTGTATGCATGGAAAGTGGATTCGTTATTTGTTGGTTGCTTTCGTTAAGGGAACTGTAATGAGGTGATTCATTGGTGAATGATGAACGTGTGGAGGAATCATTGCTGCCTGCGACGCTTTCATTTTTTGATAACTGCTTCAACTCAAACTCTTGCACTGTAGTGAAAATTGATGTTTTTGCCTGGTTTAATAATATGGGGTCCAAAGATTTCAGAACTGGAGCCAGGCTAGCAAGAAAAATATCGATAGGGTGTTGTTCAGGACTGGTTGGATTTACTCTGACTTTTTCTGCCTCTTTTTCGGCTAATATATACGCCATAAGTTGGCTCGAAGGAGACTCTTGCGCCGGTTTTTCATTATTTGATCCCCTTCGTTTAGCATTCAATGGTCTATTGAAGTGGTTTCTTTTCCCAGAAATGGTTTGCGTGGACTCAGCTGGAGGAACTGGAGAGGTAGGCTGAACTGTAATCTGAGAACCTGTACCAGGGTATTGAGAAACATCGTATTGGCTTTCAAGCTCACTTCCGGGATCATGTTCAGGCTCTTCTTCCACTCTAGAGTCAAATTCGGAATCATCCCTTTGGTATTCCATTGATGTCACATTGGAGAGGGTTTCTCTTTCCACAATATGAGGCAGAAAAAATTCCAAAATGTCTTCGTACTTGTACTTATTTTTTTTGGCAGCAGCTTGTCCCGATTTTGTCTTCCTCTTTTGTAGAGTTCGACGGAACTGATCTCGAAACGAGGCCCACCTTTTCCTGCACTCTTCCGGCCCTCCTAAAAAAAAAATTCTTTTAGAATAATAATTTTATGTTAAAATCTATCAAAATATCTTTTTTCAGGTTCCTTGCAACTGGGGATACTTTCAAGACAATTTCATTCAGCTATAGGCTGGGCAGATCGACTGTAGCTGCTATCATTCACAGTACATGTAAAGCAATAGTGGACGTTATTCAAAAGGAGGTCATGCCTGTGCCAGATGAAGCAAAATGGAACACTGTGGCATCTGAGTTTTGGGAAAAGTGGCAGTTCCCCAACTGTATTGGAGCCTTGGATGGGAAGCATGTTACAATTCAAGCTCCGAAGTTATCAGGCAGTCTATACTGGAATTACAAACACTCATACTCCATTGTACTTCTAGCCTTAGTTGACCCATGCTACAACTTCATTGTGGTAGACGTCGGAGCTTACGGGAAAAACTCGGATGGAGGTATTTTTTTAAACTCGAATTTTGGAAGAGCTCTGGAGCATGGCCAGCTCAATGTTCCCAGGGGTGGAGCACTACCTGGAACAAATTTCGAACTGCCAATGGTCATTGTAGGTGATGAAGCCTTTCCTCTTAAAAGATATATGATGAGACCTTATCCTGGAAAAGGTTTGACAGATGACAAAAGGATATTTAACTACCGTCTAAGCCGAGCTAGGAGGATTTCTGAAAATGCGTTTGGAATTTTGGTACAGAAGTTTCGCATTTTCTCCCGACGGTTGCAAGGAAATCCTGAAAACATTACGACTTTAGTACTAGCTGCTTGCGTCCTCCACAATTTCATACGACATAATGAAGGAATTAACATGTCAGCATTAAATGAAAGCAAAGATGGGACTGAGAGCACCAGCCTCCCTAGCAGGGCCTGCAATTTTCAAGACCTACCCCGTCAACGAGGAGGGTCAACAGGAGAAGCGTTTGCTGTTCGAGAAAAACTCAAGGATTTCTTTAACTCTCCAGTTGGAAGTGTAGAGTGGCAAGTGAGGGCTGCACTGGGAATATAAGACGCCCAAGATTTACCGCCAAATGACATTGGACTTTAACGTACAAGTAGCGATATTATTTTGAACTACAACTTTCAACTTTGGAAATTCAACTGTGTTAGTGCGTTAATTATTATTGTTAAATTTTTATTTTTTCTTGACCTCTTCTTAAACTTATTTATGTATATTTTTGTGAGTTCTTGGAGTTTAGGTCGAAATAAATAAAAACCAAATTTAGCCAACGCTTCGATATAATTGTATATCTTCTAAAGGGCTTAGTTATGAAAAAGAAAATGAGATAAACATATGGATGAATTAAATATGATATGATAGTAAAATTTGGAATCATAAATATATAAAGTTACAATACTGTTTTTAGTTTATAATAAAATAAAACGACAAATTCAGTATTAAGTAATTGAGAAAAGGGATACACAGGAGTTCAACGTGACTTAATTTGTGGTGTTTGTTTGTTTATGGTAACAATGATTATTTTGTAGACCATGGTTACATTCAGAGAAAATCAATAAAGTAAAAATAAATTATACTCAAATTATCAATATCCGATCTTTTATTACAACAATTTTCATTTTTTTGAAATATATATAATTTCTTTTATCAACCGCTTCGCTAAAATTAATTCATTTTCTAAAATTTTGGTATTACTAAAGTCGAAATAATGGCTATTGAATAATCTGGGTTGTGCAAGGGCACATAACTGTATTTTATTTTTTATTGATGATTTGAGTTGTGAATTCCTATTCATTAAGTACTGAGATGTTTGACCAATGTAGAAACTGTTGCAAACTTGTACATGCACTATACACGGTAAATAAACACTCTGTATAACGAAATGAAAGAATATAAAAATGTGACATACCTGATACTTTCAGTTTCTCGGAAATCATTTTCCACACCCTTTCCTTGTACTCGACATTCCGATAATTATCCACAGTTTGGTCATACAGAACTGGGAATTTCCGCACTTCTTCAATAAGTTTCTCGCTCTCCATGTTGCACGAGCCCGCACCGTCACCGTCAAAAAGTAAACTGAACTAGTCGGTGACGGTGCGGACTCGGCGCGGTCTCCAAGCACGGTGACGGTGCGGGCACGGTGCGGTGGTGTGTGTCCCTACGCGTCTGAATGCATTGTTTTCCTTTCTCGCCGTAGCACGTCCAACACTCGGCCGTGTGTCGGTGCGGGCTCGGTCATAGCCACCTAGAGAAAAGGCCCCGTCACAAGCGACGGCTGAGGCTCTGACGTCACCACGAGAAGTGCTGTGTTGTTCCGGCTGCCGTTGGAGACCACTTTGTTTACGAGTGTTTTTACGTTACGTTTTACCACATTTTAGGGACTTTTGTGGTGTTAGTTGGTGAAAATTTAAGTTTCTGAGGGTAGTGAAGTTTCCTTTATTATTGAATTTCATTCGCTGGACTTCATAAACGTGTATTTGTGAGGCCTTTTTGTTAAAAAGTTCCTTTCACGTGTGTAGTGCCGGCATGCGAAGAAAACTCCACAGGAGTGGACCCGAGGTTCAAGTTTTTAACTTTCCAAAAGATCCTGAGCTGAAGAAGAAGTGTATATGGGGGATAAAAAGAGACAGTTTCACCTCGACGGAAAACATTAAGGTATGTACTCTTTCTAGCTGTAATTATTTGGATGTAATTTCTAGGTAGATGTGTCTTGGGGATGTTGACAGTACTAAAAGTGGTGAATTAAATACAGAAGCGGTATTTCAATTGGAAATTCTTGTATTTTAGCTGAATTTTTTGTATTATTTCGTTCAGTAAACGTGAGGTTGAAGGAGTTTCTTGGGAATTATAATATAGACTGCCAAGTTTATAGCATCGAATATTCTTTAGTATCTTGCCCTCTGCTGTGTTATGCGTCTAAAAACTCAGAAAAACAGTGCTTATTTAACTATACTTTTGTTACTCATAGCTGAAAAGCAATGTGAATTATCTGCGCGATAATTTAAATGTGCTTAGGTATTTTCCATGAAACTACCAGTCTTTTAATTTTGGCGTCGTAACTTATATTAGGGGGTAAAGCACATAAATTTCTAGGGTTCTTGGGTTCAAATTAATTTCAGCTTATATATAATTCCGTAAGACCAACGATATTTACTTGATAAATTGCATGGATAGCATCTAATCATGAGAAATGCAAAAGTCGCGTCAGAAACGTATGTTTCTATACTATGCTATACTATGTTATTGGTGTGTCTGAACAACCGTGAATGAAAATTTGCGTTTTTCTCTAACAATTGGTGCAATGAACCGTAATTTATCTATGCCCGGCTTTCATCATCTGAAATTATCTTATGGTCTAGTTTTAAATTTTAAAAAAATCTTTAAGGTACATAATGATCTCCTATATTTACTGGCCTAGTCATTAGATATCTCTCATGCAGAAATGCCTAAAATTGGAAATGAAATAACTACTTAGTAATTTTCATGACTTTTTCTTATTTATTAATTTTAGTCGTGTGATCTTCACTTCTCAGCGAGTGACAAGAAAAGAACCTGTGGCCTTGCGGGTGAAGATGGGGAAGATAACTCGTGTTGAATTAGAAGTGTCATAGGAGGAGGGTGCCATTACTTCATTTGAAACTGTCATCTAGAAGACAGAATGTCATAGTGGTTAAAGTGACATAAAGGACTATGGTGGATTTGTTTTTTATAAGTGGTTCATGTGACAATGGACATTCATCTGAAAAACTATTGAAGATAGTTATTGTGGCTTCTGCCAGTGCTCTTTTAAATGATTTTTGTTCAAAAGAAAATACCAGTATTTGTTTCACCAAATTAGTTCATCGTAATAAGAGAATATTGTAGGTATTATTTTGATTGACCAATGGAAATACAAAATATTTGTATTTTACTTCTGTGTTTTTTTCTTTCCTGCCGCCAAAATTCCTTGTGATGATTACTTCATGCATGTTAAGTAAGATCTGAGGTGTGATTTAAGAGATGTCGTGTTCTTTATACAAATGTGAATGCTGGTGATATGGCAGGACTTCCAAATTTTTTATTCGATTGATACATCTACTGATGTGGGATGGAAACTTTTGCTCAACTCAAATAATATTTCAAATACTTAAGCTCCTGGGACGGGTACGTTTTATTAGCCGAGGCTGGACTATACGTAAATTTTGGCTTGCATTTTGATGCATTCGAGAGTAATAACGGCAGATGTGTCAACGATACCAAATGTCACAAGTAACTATCATTGAAAATCTTATTTCTTCAGGCTCTACGGTAAGATTTTCATAGCCCATGGGCATATCTAATTTAATGTCAAAATAAAGAAGAATTCACTCTTAAATAATAGATCCATTTGGGACTTTGTGTGAACACCTTTTACTCTGCCAGAAAGAAATTATTTATCCAAGGGAAGTATATGGAATGCAACCAGGTTTAATCAAATACTTGCCATCACCATTTTATGCTATCGAATTTCGAGACGGTTTTATGTTGAATAATAAATGCTCTTTGGATGCAAAGAGCCTTCTCTACAAAGTTATTTCAGATTTTAATATTGTTATGTAGTACTTCTAGTTCACAACGACAATTTATGAATTAGTTATAAATAGTTTTTTCTAGAGAACGGCGAAGTTATATGTTACGTGCCATAAGACGTAATATTAACGAATAACTTTGAGATTGAAAAATATTTTTGTTGATGCGTGTCAGTATTTTCTCGGAACCCGCTGACTATTTTCTTATTGACTGAGTAAATTAGGTATCAATTATATTTTCACTTCGGCGGCTAAACCACCGTCGCAGACAGCACCACAACTACTTCTGTTCTGCCATGCTCTGGCGGTAGCACTTCAATGAGTGACGTCACACGCCTGTGAACGGGCCTTATCTCTAGGTGGCTGTGGCTCGGTGCGGTCATGTGTGTCCCGGCCTTTACACGACGCGATTTTGATTGCTCCTTCGCACGTACGTCTGATTGCGCAATTCCGTGTACCATGCAAAAAGGTCTTAAGTTACAATGCGCGTAAAACATTGCGCCAACTTACAAGACAAAAAGGAGATTAAAAAAATACACAAAAACTATCTTAATATCAAAAATAAGTCTTTAAAAATGCTATTCATGCAATTTTTCAAATAAAACTCGTCACAGCATTATTTCTACACCTCGTTAAGTGAATAATAGTGCACAGGCAAAAAAAAGAGAAAGGGGAAAATTCTGCCGCCTAAACATGACAACGCATTAAATCCCTTAAGGAACCGAACGAAAGAGAAAACGTATGGGCTGAAAAAGGGAGCGATTGAAAAAAAAAGTGAAATTTTTTCGGGATGGAGGCAAATCTCGTTTATTTTCGTAGAGAGGAGACTAAGCGTGGGGAGACGGGGGAGGAATACGATGCTCCACTTCAGAATTGAATTGGGGAGATGGCGGGTGGGAATTTTTACACGAGAAAGTCACCAGGATATTGGGCACAGGGTAGAGAATTTTTGCACGGAATCTAGGCGACCGTATTATCAATACCTAATAGGCAGGAGTAAGGGGTTTGAAGGGGTGGGAGTAGTAGTTGGGTGCGTGTCTGTAGGAGTTGGGACAGCAAAGGTCCCATGCGATTGCGCTGGGGAGCGGAGAATTCGATTGGGAAAAAGTCATTTAGCGTCAGTTCTCTTGATTCAAATTAAGGGTTTATTCCGGTAGCAAAGAGACAGTTATATTTGATGCGAGACCTCGAAAAATTTCCGCACAAAATAATTGGAAGAGAAAGTGAAATATGCGGTGGGGAAATATTCATCGCCAGAAATTTGGATTAGGCTTGCATGGATGTCACAATTTTCATATTAGTAGTGTTCATCATTTAAAAACTTATCGCGCGATTCCACCCGACTCAATCAGAGAGAATTACCGTTCTCATAATCAAACCAGAATAATATGATACCCTAATTGCATTGAAAGGTGCCGGAAAAATATGTAGTCCGGAGATTTTCAACGTACTCTTCTCTCAAAAAGATAATCCCGCATAATGTTTCTTATATATTTTCCCGTTCGAAATATACATTCACGGTCATGCAAGAGGCAGGAAATGACACACATCAACGCTCCTACATTCATACAACATTCATGTCCTAAAAAGCCGACCTATATAAGCCACGCGTTCATTATGTAGGAATACATTAATTAATATCCTTTTAAAATGAAATAGTTGACAGAAACAAAGACTACTTTTTTCAGGAAACATTCAGGTTGAAACGAGCAGCAATGAGAAAAAATAATCACACGAGCCATTAGGTTATTCAATTTCACTGAAATGCAGTCGCACTGTGATTCATCATCAAATATACTTGTTACAAGGAATATTTAATCGTTGAATTATTTTTATTTTTTTAAGAGCTGAGTAAATATAGTACTGTCAACTTTTATTATGCATTTTGTGAATAATTTGGATGCCTTTGAAAATTCAGTAAATAGCTCAAATTAATTATGATTAAAGGAACAGAAAATTAATGAAAAACAAATAGTTTTATGAAACCCACAGCCACCATAATATATAGATAAAATACGAAATTTGAAATAATTACTTCTCGAGCGTAAATAAAGGTAAATTAAATGTGTAGCATATACATTGGATTAATATTCAAGTTAATAGAAAAACCACTTTCATGATATATGACTTTTCCTCGTGACAAAGCAATGAGTTTTCTCTTTCTTGTCTAGAATACCATGACGAAATAATGGCAAAGTGCGGATTAATTTAAACTTATCAATAATAGCACACCATATCAATTTGGAGAGCGATAATGGTTTCACAATGATAAGGAATGGCTAACTCGGTGAGAAATGTGAGCAATATGTATCAATAAAAGAGAATTCTTAATTTTAATATTTTTTCTCGGTTCCTTATAAGGAGATTTTTTGCTCGTCTGTATTATATATTCTCTCTTCACTATTTTAAACCTCTTTTCTTACCTTCTCTTCGATTAATTTTCATCAAATCCATTGCCTATTCTTTTCATTGAGAAAGAAAGGGTACAGCGATTAGTAAAAATAACCATAACATAGAGTTTTGTTGACTTAAAAATCATCAAAACGCGATAGCATAGGGCAAAGACTTCATCTATTTGTAATGGGAGACTTCATCTATTTGTAATGGGAGATAGAAAATGCAGAATTTATGCGATGACTGTGTTTTGAGGCAGAACAAATGGAATACTATCCTCCTTAGTTTACAATATAGCCTCAAATCCGAGGCAGTTAATAAATAATCGATTTAATTCTCATTAAAATCAAATCCTATCTCCTATTTTTTTTATCCATTCATAATAGATGCCATAAGCAATCTGCTTTTCAAACGCGGCAAGATAATGGATTTAAAAAAGCATGATGATGAATCGCTGGCGTTCTTTCACTATAATTCATCCACACCCTTCTATTGATTAATTCTCTTCATTTCACGCTCTGATTGAAAATTAATGGAATAAATGAGGAAGCGTAACAATTTATTGTAAAACAATTCCAAGATTCAATTGTTAATTCAGCTGTATTTAAGGTATCAGTAAAAACGGAAATGATATGAAGGTAGATGATACTATTTCCCATTTCTAATACTTCGAAATTCGCAATTTATGTAGAACATGGTCATAAAATTTAATCTTAGTCCTTTTTAGCCGTAAGAATTTGTTCAAAAACATATTACCTCCAATATACCCAAATTTAGTCATAGGTGAACGAATATATTTATAAAAAAATCTTACCCAAAGCTACTAATTCATTTCACGTTATACTCCCCCAGTACTTCCATAACTTCAAATATTGAAATTATGGAAGGATTGAGACAAAACGAGAACAAAGAAGATGGTAAAGAAAGAAATAATTCAAGTTATAGTTCACTGCACTTCCAAATGATATACCACTGATCCTGATGATACGTTTCAAGAAGTATCGGCCATCATTCCACAGAACTTTTGGTGTGTTATAGCCCATAAATCTTGACAGACAGAGAGGAGAAAAAAACAACGTCAACGGTTTGGCTGCCAAATTTGAGAGGCAAAATAGATCCTGCTGAAGGTGGAAGGATGTTTTTCTGGTCACTCAAACCACCAAGGTAAAGCAAAGGGTTATTTCAACGCAACTTCCATCAAAAAGGAATCGATAACGGGACTACGATGACTTACGGCGTTGGGGTATCAAATTTTTTCATATGGACAAAAGTATTATCCCAAGAAAAAATAAATACAGCGCTAAAGAGTGCTACTGATAATATATGCGAAACGTTATGTATCAAAACTGCTTTGATTTTTAGAAAAAATTTAAGTTTTATGAGGGAAAATTATTATTAAGGCTGAATGTGGTCTGCCGGCTAATTTTCTGGGACCCCTACAGGCTAAAGAAAATATTCTATCGCGCCATACAATATAAAATACATGTCGACAATCTCGTCAAAAATAAACAATGCCAAAAATCGCATTCATTGATTGAGCTTTTTAACCGATAAAGATTATTGCACTTTGAAACTATATGTTTTTTTTTACTTTTATTGATGTGGTGGTAAAGTGACATGGAGGATTGTGGCCCTCAGGACGATGTGAAATCGATTTTTGGCCCTTGCATTTAAAATGGTTGAAGACACCAGCACTTGAAGAACGGACCTTTTTTTAACGTCTTTACAAGTTGATGTTAGGGGTCAAATTTCACTGATGCTACCACTTAACTTTTGGATACTTTCATTTTAAATTTGAGGATACATACGTAAAAGTATAACCTACATTTGATGCATGAAATACAATAAATACCAATTAGAGTGCTAGGAGATTATTTTGACTTATTTTGGCACTTTTGGATTTTCTTTCTGAAACATATTTCCCATTAATATTACGACTCGGCGAAAAATAAATGTCATTCCGTTGAACTCAACTTAAATGGACATTTATGATAACATTATCGTATTTAGTTCAATGGATGCAATTGTAACAATCTTTTCTCAACCATCGATTCAGCGGTCTTGGAAATTGTATACATTCCCATCTAGGGTGCTCTAAATTTATATCTAATCTCTGATAATGTTTAGTAACACAATATAAAAGCTTCAACGGAAAGTTTTTTGTAATATCAAGTCAGAAATTATGAAATGGGAGTGTAAGAGAAAAAAAATCAAATTTTCTTCGATGCTTTGCAGCTCAAAAGAAAATGATTTATTTGCATCTTTTCGTTCTGCAAAGTTGAAATGCATGTTTTAGCTACAATTACCAAAATAAATCAAAACGTTTGAAGGGACTTCCTCCGTCTTAAATAATGAAAACCATTCTATTCCTTGGCTAACTCGTGGCAAGATGAACTCAAGGAAAAAAGCAGAAATAGAAAGGGATCTTAAAAGACATCCCCTTCCACCCTCATCGTGTTAAATTCCAATAGAAAGGTTATTGTAATAAAAGATACCAACTTAATGTGTTTTCAATGCCTTAAGAGCAACTAAAATAGTCGATCAGCATGTATATTACCAGGAAAAGTTTTCTAGTCCAACACAAACCACTTCATACACCTTCGAGGAAGAAAAAAATAAAGCTTGGACAGTGATAGGATAAAGAATGGGAAAGGAGAAGTGAAACTGAATTTACTCAGGGATCCATCGAAATCAAGGGAGCACCCAAGGCGTACCCACGCAGAAGAGAGTAAACAGATTAAAAATGTGGGACGTATCGAACAAAAAGCCCTTTGGGGAGTGCCTCTTGAAACGAATTCGCCCCTCGGACATATAAATCCTCGGCTTGAGGGGGTTGATTTTGACAAATCTGATTCCGGGTCTCCCGAGTGCCATCAAGGTGGGGAAATAAATGGGATGGAAAGAGGAGGAGGGAGAGGGGGAAAGATGAGGAAAGGAGGTCGGGCAAAAAGATGGGAGCGACAAGCAAGAGAAGCGGTCGCGACGCGGAGGAATGGGGAAGTTGGGAAGGGATGGGTCGGGGGTACGCCGTAAAGGCCGATGGATGCGAAAACATCAGCATGAGGGGACTGTATGTGAACTACTCTCAGGCTCTACAAATATATTGCAGTATGAAAGTATACCGGGACTAGCCACGGCGATAACTTTTTACGGAGTCACCCGCAATGCACAAATAGTGCGAAAAATCCACAGAGGAAAAATCATTCGCCTTGACCGGGATTCGAACCCGGATCCCTCGATTTCCGGCCGAGTGCTTTAGCCAGTTAAGCTACCGAGGCGTCATTCTCCCCTGTGGAAATTTGTGGACTATACCGGACAAGGTGGTATGGACTGCTGAGCATATGATGCGACTAGCAGTCCAGGTCGTGCGCATGGCGCCACAGCCGGAGGGCAAAGCCCGAACTTTGAACACTAGAGGTGTTCGCTCTGGACTTATGAAAGTATACCGGGACTAGCCACGGCGATAACTTTTTACGGAGTCACCCGCAATGCACAAATAGCGCGAAAAATCCACAGAGGAAAAATCATTCGCCTTGCCCGGGATTCGAACCCGGATCCCTCGATTTCCGGCCGAGTGCTTTAGCCAGTTAAGCTACCGAGGCGTCATTCTCCCCTGTGGAAATTTGTGGACTATACCGGACAAGGTGGTATGGACTGCTGAGCATATGATGCGACTAGCAGTCCAGGTCGTGCGCATGACGCCACAGCCGGAGAGCAAAACCCGAACTTTGAACACTAGAGGTGTTCGCTCTGGACTTATGAAAGTATACCGGGACTAGCCACGGCGATAACTTTTTACGGAGTCACCCGCAATGCACAAATAGTGCTCAGTAGTCCATACCACCTTGTCCGGTATAGTCCACAAATTTCCACAGGGGAGAATGACGCCTCGGTAGCTTAACTGGCTAAAGCACTCGGCCGGAAATCGAGGGATCCGGGTTCGAATCCCGGTCAAGGCGAATGATTTTTCCTCTGTGGATTTTTCGCACTATTTGTGCATTGCGGGTGACTCCGTAAAAAGTTATCGCCGTGGCTAGTCCCGGTATACTTTCATAAGTCCAGAGCGAACACCTCTAGTGTTCAAAGTTCGGGCTTTGCTCTCCGGCTGTGGCGCCATGCGCACGACCTGGACTGCTAGTCGCATCATATGCTCAGCAGTCCATACCACCTTGTCCGGTATAGTCCACAAATTTCCACAGGGGAGAATGACGCCTCGGTAGCTTAACTGGCTAAAGCACTCGGCCGGAAATCGAGGGATCCGGGTTCGAATCCCGGTCAAAGCGAATGATTTTTCCTCTGTGGATTTTTCGCACATATTGCAGTATGTTGGCAATATCCTTTTTACAAGTCCATGAATTCACATTGTTACCCCCTAGCCTCTAATGAAATATTCCAGGTAGGACAGATGATCCTTCAATCCTCAAAAACTTATTCATGCCAAAGTAGCAATGAAGCTGTTGGAAGAAAAGAATCGCAACTGAAAATAAACAAACAAACAGGTACCGCATATGATTAGTTTTACAACTATATTATATTTAATCGGCATTTTTAGAAATAATATTACTAAAATCAATAGCAACTATACAGAAGTCAATGCTCCTTTTTGTGTGTGGAAAATTCAACACAATTGGGACAAGGAATTCAAAATAAGTTTTTGTTGTTAATCTCCTACCTAAAATCCATGCTGACTATATTTTATTTAATTTTCAATCTTTTACAAGTTGAATACGTCTTTAATGGATGCTAATGATTGAGGTAGCTTGTTTAGACATCTTACTCAAAGTTTATTTCTGAATTTTCCGTGTTCGTTTGTTTTACCTCATTTTAATATTGCTCTATGCGCGAAATTTTCACTTCGAGGTGCGAAGGGCCGTCTGAAGAAGCTAAAGGGACGCAAATGAGAGAAGCAAGGAGGAGATGGGAGATTCGAAAAATGAATCCAGTGGAAAGGGGCGAGAAAGCTAGTAAGGGTGAACCCGTGGTGACCGTATCTTTCCCTGTAAAAAGGAACACGGCGAAGGGCAGAGAGAAGGATCAACCCTTTTCGTGACCCCACGCTTTCTCTCGATGACCATGCGGGCGAGGGCAAACGCAGCATCTGGGGGATATTCGCAGAAACGTGCGGACTGCCATAGCCGTTGAAATGCAAATGGGCGAGGTGAACTCGGGTCGTGTTGAGGATGAAAGGGCAGAATGATGATAGCGTCTCCCCTTAGGGGTGGGGTCAAGCTCAAGAGATACACAGAGGAGGGAAATGAGGTGATGAATGAAGCAAAGTGATACCACCAAGCGAAGAGAAAATAGGGATATTTGCCATGGACACTGCTGAGAATTGTTTGATGTATGACGACGCGACAGTGCGTCATTGAAAGCACGTCGTCTCGCCGTTAGATCAAGTAAGATACCTCACAAAAGAAGACCTGGAAATATAGCACGGAGAGAGACAGATTGAGAACAAGGAGAGAAACTGATTCAGGCTCTGGAAGATTTAAAATTCAAAGGTATTATGGCATTGAGTCCTAATTTTTAAGTGAAGAATTTTCCACAATGTTTCAATATTTTTCATGCGACTTTAAGTCATCTCTACTTCACATGTCAAGCAAGTATTACCAATGCATCACTTAAAAGTCTTTTTAATAGTAAAAAAAAACTTGATATTTTGCAATGGTTTTCAGTTCAGAAGAGTTTAACCTCTCAGTAAGTGAAAGTGGTTAAAAATTCTGTAATTGCCAAAACCAAAAATGTGTGTCTCCACTTCCTAACTGCAGTTTGCAAGGTATAAAAGAATCAGCTACAAGACTTACTACGAAATATTTAGTTCTTCACCATGAATTTAAGATTGGAGAAAAAATAAAAACGAGACATAATATTATACATTAAAAATGAAGAAATTTAATACATAATTTAAAAGAAGCAAGGGAAAATAAATTGTTCGCTATATTTATTTCGACATACAATCAGTCACAACAGTCCATTATCACCATCTCTCTCGTACCGTTTCTGACCCTCATCCATGCATGATACTGATCAATGCATCACGAAGGGAAATATTTAAAACGTCTCCATTCAGTCACCGGATGAATTTAATTTAGGCAGTTTTATACCTTCCGAAGTAAATAAAGATAAAACATACGTTGTGATTAAGTCACTGTTTTCTTGACTCTGTTAGGTATTTACCTTTCCCATGTCACTACTAAAGGAAAAAAATCTATTTAATGAAAAAAGAGAAATGGTAATTTTCCGCAAATTTAATGTCAGGTCATTCTGTAGTGCAATGTGTACATGTCTCGCATCGCACTTGAGAATAATCTTTGTTAAATAAATTTGTAGAAAATTATCATCACTCTTCTTCATTTTATCAGTATATCATTCTACTACATCTCGCTTTACTTTTAACAGGAAAAAAATCTATCAAAAAAAATATGAGTCCAAGAAAAACAGAATCATCCAGGACGCAAGCATCCGTTCGCTTAAGTAATACACGGCAATCCCCGCGAGAGGTAAACGGCCGTAAATGGAACATATGACGACGGTCAAGGTGGGGAAATAAAGGGGATGGAAAGGGGAGGAGGGAGAGGGAGAAAGATGAGGAAAAGAGGTCGGGCAAAAAGAAGGGAGCGACAAGCAAGAGAAACGGTTGCGACACGGAGGAATGGGGAAGTTGGGGAGGGATGGGTCCGGGGTACGCGGTAAAGGCCCTTGGACGCGAAAGCATCAGGATGAGGAGACTTCGTGAGAAATACTCTCAGTCTCTACAAAGATATTGCAAAGTTTTGGCAGTATCCTTTTTACAAGTCCATGAATTCACATTGTTACCTTAGCCTCTAATGAAATATTCCAGGAAAGAAAGATAATCCTTCAATCATCAAAAAATTATTCATCTCAAAGTCAGGATGTCATTCCATTACATCTCACTTTACTTTTAACCCTTTCTAACCCAGAGCTACTTTTGGGAGAATTCAAATTTCAAGATTTTTCATAATGATAACTTGAAAATTTTGCAATTAATCATAATCACCGTGGCAGCTGCATATTTCGTAATTACAATTAACACCACAAAATAATACGAATCTTAGATATTTCCTAAACAGGACATATAATGCATACATTTTTGATGTTGCTTAGAAGCAACATTGGGTTATGACGGGTTAACAGCAAAAAAATCTATTTTGAAAAAAATATGAGTCCGGGAAAAACAGAATCAACCAGGGCGCAAGCATCCGTTCGCTTAAGTAATACACGGTAATCCTGGCGAGAGGTTAAACGGCCGCAAATGGAACGTGCGTGCAGTCGACGTGGAAGGACTTAAAGGGTGAGGGGGATTTCGGAGCGAGGCTGCTCCCGCACGTATCCTTCCCGAAGCGAGGAGACGGAGCGAGAGTGCGCATTGGATGCGTGGGACGGAAGGGCGGGAATGCGCGCGAGGGAGGCAGGGAATCTGCCCGAGACAGCGACGGAAGGAATCAGAGAGAGAGAGAGAATGAGTGAGCTTCAGCCGAGGACCGCGATGGAGAGAGCGCTCGGGATAGAAGAGAATGCAATGCCGCACACTCCGCTGCGGATTTCCGCCATATTAAAGCAAATGTTTGCGAAAGTTCAGACAGGTTATTCAGCAGACAGAAAGAGGGAAGTTGGCTTGGCTTATCCCATCACGGGACGTATTAATAAGATGCAGGCTGTCTACCTCGATTCAAATTAACAAGGTCTCGGATGGAACAATGAGGGACATGCGGTGAACGATGGGCAACATTAGACCTATATTAATTGGCCTGAAAATATGATGAGCTGATGGCCCGGTCAAAATAGACGTTGACCCGTGCAAAAATTCCCAAGAAGCTGAAATTTTTCGGAAATGTTAGCAATACCACTCTTATGAAATCCTGGAAAGTCCACGTCAATCCCATGTGTGCTAAAAATTTTATTCAAGGTCATACGCCACAAAAATGGTTTTTTTGCTTTTTTTGCCAAACGATTAGTTTTACCATAAACATTGCTGTGAACAAAATTGTAGATCAGAAAATTATCTACAAAATTGTCATTATATTTTTTCTCTAAGATACACCGTTTCTGAGAAGAAGCCATTCGAAAGTTAGCTGGAGCTGTAATGTGCAAGACTATATTGTTGCGCTCTCCCAGCTCCAGCTAACATGCAAATGGCTTTTTCTCAGAAATGGTAAATCTTTGAGATTAAAGTACGATGGCAATTTTGTACACAATTTCCTGAGCTGCAATTTTGATCAAGTAATTTCTATCGTAAAACTGACCGTTCGGCCAAAAAATGCAAAAAAAACTTTTTTGTGACCTTTGACCTTGAATAAAATTTTTTGCACACACGGGATCGATGGGGACTTTTTCAGATTTTATTAGAGTGGTATTAGTAACGTTCTTGTTAATTTTCAGCTTGCTGGGAATGTATGTAAGGGTACCCGAACTAATCTCAGTTGTTTCTCAGAATACGATTCTGATTAATTGTATATAATTACCAATCCCGGTTAATTAAAATATGGAATAGGGAAAATGTGACCCTAAAAGTAGATTCATTTTTAATTTGTCTCTTATTCGTAGGAGAGAATAATTGACACTCTACGAAAAGATATAATACGATTATGCCAAATTAAAAAAGTGAATCCAAATATGACCTGTCGGTGACCTTATGCTTACCAACTCCACAATAATCATGACCTTTCATGCTAACAGATTTCATGATAATTAATGATTAGTGCAAAAAAACTGCTATTCCTAACCTCAATCTCAACAAACCAATCAAGTCCGTTGAATGGATGAGAATCCACTGCAGCACACTCGGTGGCGGAATTTCGCCTCATTAAAGCAAATGTTTGCGAAAGTTCAGACAGGTTATTCGGCAGACGGAAAGAGAGAAGTTAGCTCGGATTATACCGACGTGGGACGTATTAATAATATGCAAGTTTGAATGATGAACAAAGATATCGTATTGCCAACAGATTATATGATAGCATCTTACAGCACGTGTTTCAATAGGTACTCGATTGTGTAGCAATCGAAACACGTGCTGTAATCTGTTATGATAAAATTAGTCGGTAATCCTTGTTCATCATTAGAAACGTTGTTCCACGACATCTCTCCGCAAAAATGTCGACTTTAAGACGCATGATACATGGCATGGTATTTGAAAGAGGTGACTGGTGAGAGGCCATTTGCACCATGAAGTAAGAATGAGGAGGGAAGGGAGGAAAGAAAATCGGCGTCGGTATTAGCCTGCTCTTAACGAAAGGCGCCAAGGGGACAATGACTTAACGTCCCATCCGACGGACGGAGTGCTACACTTGAAGTTCCCTCCACAAGGCACTCAATCAGGGTTCGGTCAGCCTCTGAAAAATCTCATCCACCGTCGTAATTTGAACCCGGTTCATCTGCGTGGGAAGGCAGCATTCCAGCCACCACACCAACCCGATCCCTATTATGTATCCATAGATAAAAACTATCAAGGTCTTGGATAGTACCATAAGGTATGGGTGATGACCGATTGGCAAGAGTAGACCTATACTAACCAGAAAAAATGATGAGCTGATAGCAAAACTGAGTAAAGAGCTATTACAAACTAGTACTTGAATTGCTGCTCGGAGATGATGAAATGAGATACATTCTGAAAATAAATATGTCACTCCATTAAAAGGAACAAAATTACATATTAAAATTAGGTCCCATAGAACGCCGTTTTTAACCACGAGCATTAGTGTCGAATTAATAAACGAATCTCAATCGTTTTCTGGAATAAGAGTGAGGTTTATTATAAATAATTATTATCTCTCTGATTTTAGAAATGAAATAGGGAAAACGTGAGCCTAAAAATTCATTCAATTTATTCTGAAATTGAAATGATAATGATTCAACCAAGACGATAATACCCACGGTCCACAATATAAGTTTTTCTTAAAAATTTCAAACACGAAATTTTCTCATTGCTTTACTAGAGCAAAGTTGACATTCTACGACAATAAGCTATACAATTATACCAAATTAAAATGCGATCCCAAATATAACCCGCCAATTACCTTATGCTAACTGAATTCACAATAATTCATTTTTACTGACTCCTTGAGAAGTCATGATTAATACGAAAAACAACGGCTCCCAAACCCATTGAAAAAGTGAGCCAAATATGAATCAAATTTATTTGAAAACTTAACGAGATAATAATTATACCCCAGAATTAAAATACACACAAACGAATGTTTCCAGCCCTAGTTCTTTACTTTCTCAATATAATGCAAGAGCAATATTAGCATTCTACGACAAGGTACACAATGTCATATTACCAAATTCAAATATGATCCTACCTCTGAACTATGGGTTCTTTTACATCAACTTAATCGGTCATTAAAAAATCTAATAAGCATTTAATATATCTAAAAAACCATTCTAAATACGTAAAATTTCTTTCTTTTGTCATGATGGTCCCCTAAAGAATAGCAAAGCCAGTTCCCATCCAAACTAATGATATAATGCATCTACTTAAGGAATAATACACATGGTCCTTGACACGGACTTTTCAAATCCGTGAACGGTGTATTTCGCTATCTCAATGTCAATCTAATTTGATTTTTAAATGCATCCGCATTATCAAAATATAAATGGATGCAATCCGAGGGACTAGCAGGCTTAATTGAGGGCAGAGCTGAAATCCTTTCTTCACCTGCTGCTTATCAAGAACAATAACGACGAAACGCATACACGAAAATAACAAGGCCACGCATTCAGGTCACACTTATCTCCTGTTTTGCCTGATCAGTAGACCATAACCCGGGGGCTAACTGCATTTGACATATTCCTGGTGGAATAATAGAGCACCCAGCAGGCTTCCATGAAGTGGGAATTACGATTGCGGGTTCATCATATCCATATCGTGTAAGTCATATCCATGAATTATCATCCAACAATCCACCATTATCATCACGTAGCATGTGCTTTGAACATGCAAACAGTGGTGTTTTCCAAAAATGTTATCAATCAATGTAAAGAGTTAATTTGGAAATAAAAAGGTGGCATACTTTTATCAACAATATTCATTTTAAAGAAAAAAATAATTATTTAAAACAGCAAAATGATTATTTCATTTATTACATGACTAAACAGAGGGTTTCCAGGAACAGGAGAGGATAAAGGGACAATTGCAATTCCTCTATGCCACCTCGCACTTCAAGAACTTCAGTGTGAGGGCGATCGAAGTCTTCACCTAGGATTTGAAACCGGAAATCTCCATTATGAAGCCTAACGTACTACTTACTTAGCTCCATTGATAAAATATTGATACATGAAATATGGAGAAAATTCGATGCTGGAAAAGAAGTTAAAACGTATTATGCTTCCCATAAAATTATCATCTCCTGAGCACATTATTTTATTTGGTTCTGATACCATAGCTTCTCATTTTTTAGAGCAAATGATTATTTTAATGCTTACAAAATCATTCACTATTTATTTCAGAAACTACCGAAATGGCCATCATGATATCATTAAAAAGAGGGTTGAAAATAAAATGTTAATTTGGCAGTTCATTTATCTAAAAATGGAAACTCTTTATAAAAATTAATTTGAAAAAATATTGATTTACATATGGATCATGTAATTAGAAAAAACCTATATCACAGAGTTCATTATAGATATATGGGAATACTTACTATTTAGATAAGGAAATTTCGTATGATTGTAAAGCAAATATGATTTATTCTGATTGATGCGTAGAAAAGACGTCGCAGTAGCTTGTTTGAGCTTGATGTAAAGATAAAAAAAAGAAAACTCATGAATTTGAACCATTCCCTCCAAAATATCTTCCGGCAGCTATTTTTACATGGTATCTACAAGTATTTAAACTTTCATCGTGTAAGATATTTTACTCAAATTCAGTCCAGATGCTAATTTTTGTAGTCAAAACACTAGTAATACAAGTCGGAAAAGTTCTAAAAAACGATGATACTTCAATGTGTTAAATATTCAAGATTTTGCAAATTATTATGTAATTTTCCATTCGTATCGCATTCCCTACATCAAAAACGTTAGGCAGATTTATATAGCATATCCAAAAAGAGGTTGAAATTGATAAGAAATGTACATACGTTCTATACCAATTGACCACAAATCTAGTAAATTTAAATTAAAAACTATGAGTTTATCTAAAAAAATATATAATCACGATAGATGGCATGGAATATAAGATATTATGTTGTTGACAGTGTGGAGGAGTGTGAATTTTAAATTACCGGTGGTCCGCATTTTAAAATAAAAATAGAGAAGTCGCTACTGTCAGGGAAAATGGTGAAATCACAAGCCATACAAATGCTTCTACATATAAAGGGGCAAATATTTGCAAAAGATATTTGAGCAAGAGGAAACATTTAGACCCGGCTACGATGACGAATACTGACATCGCTTGGAAGGCATACATTTTCCTCCCATTGTAAGCAGAAATGTGGAATGAATACCCTAATCAAGTCGGAAATTCGAAGCTCTGGCATTAAAATAGCAGATATCACGGATATGAATTACCGAAGACGGGATCAAATTCCACGTTCGAGGGACGAGCAATAATGGAGGGATTTGCCCATTGTTGTTTACTAAGAAATGCCAAATAGAAACGTCACTAAGCCAGACATTCAGGGGTAGATAAGTCCATTTACAAGAGATTTGTATAGTCTAGGGATATTATACATATAGTATAGGGATTAATGTTGATTCTAGGCAGTTAAAAAACCTCTTAAGCCCGTTGAATAGACAACCAGACAAACAATGGATGTAAATACAATAAAACGCGTACACTCGAGATATGATGAGGCAAAATAATTGAAATGCAATCCGGACAGAATCTCTGATTATCAATTACGATCTATTAAAATTCACTGTTTGTATGCGGTGAATGGGTAGCTACACACCAATGTCCTTATGCAAACTTTTAATGTATTTAATTACCGGATATTAAAATGGCAAAAATCGTAATGCCACCAAACGCTTTTTGGCTTAATTTGTAGCTTTTTTCCGCCCAATAAACTATTATGAATTTCCGTATAATTTGAAAACACAGCGAAAAAGTGCACTCCTCGACATTTTTTCATGTTTCTCAAATTTTAAATTAAGATATTTTCCCCATTCATACATTCATTCATTCGGGGAACAAAAAATTGTTGATCATCTTCCTGCATGAATCTTCAAATGTTGAATGAGATCTTTGGAGAGATTAGCCCTAACCGAGTGCGTATGTCAAGGACACACATTTTTTGTAATTTTGCAGATATATAGTTTTGAAAATATTGAAGGAATACACGAAAAATTATTTGCAGAGTCGACGAAATGGGTAGCACCCTTTTTTTAATAGTTGCCTACGCATGCACGGAAAAATAAAAAGCACCCACACATTGCTGCTCTCGGTATCTCCACCAGCGACAGGACGAAAAAAAAAATAAAACCTCGGGAGACAATTAATCAAACATACATGAAAGGCAAACATTCGAATCAAGCTAACTCTCGCTGTAAAGGGTCGAACAAAGATCTACCCCGCCCACCCACCAACCCAGCGAGGGAGGGAGGGAAAGAATTGCGGCGGAGACATGCGAGCACAATGGGAAGAGACAAAATAAAAACGGAAAACAAAAACGCAGAGATAAATTCGCGGGATGGACACGCTCTCTTTTGTTTGTGCGTCCATGTGCTCGGATATGATTCCGAAGAGTGACCAGAGAAAATGCGGGCGCTTGAGAGAGAGAATTTTGTCCGTCTTCTTTGAACCCACAAACAAAAAAAAAACAATCCACCCCCACTACTCTAGCTGGAGTGATGGTTTCGACGGTGTTTGATTCGCGAGGGTTGGACATTTAGTCGAGGGATGTTTGGAGATCGGGGCGGAGGGGGTGGGGAATAAAAGAGTGGGAGGCGGAAGAAGCACCCTCTGCCACACACCCCCAGTCGAAATCCCTCGGAATGAAAGCGGCGCACGAAGCGCCCACATTTTCTCCCAACACGGCCACCAGAGGCCACACGCAATCGTGCCAATTATTAATGTTTTTTTCTTTTTTTAGCGTCCCCTCAGTCCGAACTGGGTCCTTTTTTTCCTCGCCCTATCTGTCTTTGTTTGCGTTTTTTTTTCGTGGATAAAAAAGCACTTCGCGCAAAATTGTGCGTTCACGAAAAAAAAGATAAACAAACAGTTGAGGACAGCGTGCGGACTGCGTAAGGGGGTAGGGTGAGGGATCTGCTGGTTGGTGCGCGTAAAATTTAAATTTCAAAATCGAATTGCGGTATAAATTTTGAATGTTTGACAAAAGATTCGATGCATCCCATAACACAGTATGATGCAGCCTCCATGCATTGACTAGCAGTGCAAATAACTGTATGTTTAATGTCAATATTAATCAGTGAGATTTCATTGGCCTGCTTCTTAGCAAAACACTGCGAAAACGCGAGGATATAGTTTTATATCAATAGGGTTGGTGGCTTAAGGATATCTACATGTGCATGCAATTACAGCCCTGAATCTGTTTGATAAGACGCTTAACTCTAAACCTCTTGATTCCCACCTTAAACACCAGGTCATTGTTGGCGTATTCATTACCACTACAATCCCTTCACCATTCCAGATACCGATACACGTAATCGATCAAATACCGTTAGCTCAGAGACTGAAATCAACTAATGATTCCTCTTCCAAACAACCGTACAAACTTAAGAATTTCCTTATTATGAGATTTTATTCATTTTACACCCTGAAGTATTTAAATATAAATAAATTATAGATATAATTCCACAAATCTAATTGATATTTTCTCTTAAAGCCCTATTTTCGAAATCAAGCTTGTAGACCTTCACCTTATTTTTTTGCCAACCCGAATTATATTGAAAAACTACCACGCTTATAAACTCTATTTCTTGACTGAGATATCGTTTCGCGAACGTGACCTAGAACGATCCACATTGTATGGTGATGGTTTTCCGGGTTTACACCGCGTTGACTCATGAATCAACGCGGTATAAACCCGGAAAACCATCACCAATCAACTCACCGCGGAAGCCTCCGTAATAATTTGATCCACATTGTATTTTATATTTACCGACACCTAATGATTCATTTCTTAGCCACATGATATCATCTATTTTTTTATCCTTCACATTATTATCATTGCTTACCACAGTATGTCTGAGAAGAAACAGTCGAAATTAGTCAAAAATGTATCGTTAGGTATTTCACCATGGTGATGTTGAGGTACCAGTAGGTAATTCAGATAGTTCCCTACACTACCTTAAAAAGTGAGACAACCAACCACAAAATAAAGGCTTTGTTTAAACCGTGCGCTGAAGTATTTCCGGCATGCCGCATTCAAATAATCCCAAAACAGCAGAGCCCAAAAAATCCGCGTGGACGGTGGGCAGAGGAGGATATGGAGAGTGGCGTGGATCAGTTGACGTGGGCTCTTCGTGAGTAGAAGTAATTGGTCTCCTGGGTTTTGCCGATACGTCCTCCAGCCCGGTTCTGGAGGTTGACAGAGAGGAGTGTGAAAGGGACGGAACTTCGTCCCATTGGGGTAAAGGGGACAGGCGGGGTGTGACGGAGGTCATAGTAGCGAGAAAGGCTATGCACGTCCTGTGATTCGCCGGGAGGGGAAGTGAGTTGGTGGCAATCGGACAGGCGATAAGGGAAGAGGGGTCAAGAACCCATACATATCCCTGTCGTCCATCCCACCGATGACCATCCAAGCCCCACCAATGACGGACGTGTTCCCCGTCTGTGTCCCGCGAATTTGGGAGAAGGTGTGTGGAAAGGTCAAGATTTTCCGCAAAGTTCCCGCACCGAGGATGATGGATCGGGAGAAATACAAAAAAAAAACGAGTGGAGCGATTTCCTGTGCAAACCGTATCCGCCGCGGTTGAAAGAGGATTTTCCATTTCCGGGATCTCCTAGAACGATTCGCAATCAACTCTCTAAGAAGTGTAAATATCATTCATCCTGCTCAGAGGTTTATATCCGAAAGTATTTATTTTCGGTTGGATTTTAACCGAAATTCTAGAGTAGATTACCTCAATATTATTGCAAAGCATTGGTAATGAAATGTGGGTCATTTCAGCACGGATGTTTACCAGGGAAACATAAAAAATTGCTTTAAAAAGCCTGAGACACAAAGGCATGAAATATTTTTAGCTTATTAGTACTGCCTTAAATATTTTTTTCCTGGCGTGTTCCACGTTTGATAGAGGATATGAATTTTTGCCACCGTTTGCCCTTAAAATTCAATATGAAAACTTGCTCAGATTATATGTTATACTTAGCTACACCCCACTTGGTGAATGATTATGAAGAGGGAAAAATTAAATAATGCCAACAAAATGTAAAAATCTTTTAATTGCAGAAGATGTGACCCTAATCCTCAATGCTAATTCAGTAAAATATTCTAAGAACATTTTTCACCATGCCCGGTGATTAAAAATAAACGGATGATATACAGTGTAGTCATTTAACCCGTTTCTATTCTCATAGAATTTATACTTCTGAACAAACAGATGTATTCACACGACACTCATAGACTTTTAGCCACCCCATGAAACTTAAAAATTCAATTAAAATCATCCTGATGCAAGCTGAGAAAACGCAATCAAAAGCCCAAAGATCCGGAAAATGAGGAATGAGAAAAGTTCTTGGACTCCCACAGCAAAAGCATCTCTATTTGTCACCTAGACAATATACTACTCTTCCATGATTATTGGTTGTCATGTTACTTCTCTCTTGGGGCTTGAATTTCAATCAACACGCTGTAGGTATATCTGTACTCTAAGCACGCTCATTCCTGTGTAATTTTTCCTAATTACACATAAACAAAATACATTGAATTAAAATGCAATTAGCGATGTTAAAAAATTCTCCATGTGCCAGTTTAACTGTCATGATTGTCAAATTGAACATGTCGGATCGACTTATTAACCAATACTTGTCATCAGATACCCTTACATCATTTTCAGATTTAACTCCTCGATTAGTTACCCAATTTCAATAAGCCTCTGTTTTCCTTCGTAACTAATATCCTGAATTAAGGTTTACACTCATTTCTTTCAACATTTAGTCATTATTACCGCTCACGCCAGGATACGCCAGCCTTTCGGTAAACACCACGTACACTTCTGCTTCTAAAACTCAATAATAAAACCGAAAATGAATTAATTTTCCCCGAGGAAAGGAAAATTAAATACGATTGTTCAGTATGGAATTATATCCATTGTGAAGGGAAAACATAAAGTCGCGCATAAATATCAATGGAAACAGAGATTCATCTGATATTCAAGAGGAAAAGCAATTGATAACGTCGCTGGCGGGAGCCTTTTGTAGATACAAGGCTGCAAATGATTAAAATGAAGCCATATTGTATGTATAAATATAACTAAAGCCATACTTTGTTATAGGAAACGTATTCTTATATCTTATATGCGTTTGAGCTGTCTCAAATATTCCTTTAGAGGATAAAAAATTGCTGGTATCTATGTAGATACGATAAAAATTTATCCTATTTCTAATTCCAAACACTTTCCCCATCATTCAAGGAAATTGCTAACCGAGTGTGTACGTTTTTAGAGCCACTAGTATGCGCACATTTAATGTTAAATTTCAACCGAGGATAAATCATTCCTTTGCCTGGGATCTAGGCACAGTAAAAGACTTTTCCCTGAATGACCTCCCCGGAATGTTGGCACTTTTGCGATATGTGCACTTACGAGTGACTCCGTAGGAAAGCTGCAGGTATGCCACTTGCTGGTCCACGATAATTTCCTAGGATAATATCTAGGGTGAACATCCTATCGTCCAAAGTTCTAGCTTTCGCCCTGCAAATGTAACGTAAAAACAATAGTATTCATTCGTGGCGATATCTAACAGTATATTCCATCTTTCTTTCAAATCTGATAAAGCTAAGCAGAGATTAAAAATGTCCCGGTAAGTGGTAAAACCCGTGGTAGAACTGGCGCGCACTTCACTCTTGGAAAGTGAATTTTTCTCCATAATATTTTCATGCACTTGTCTCACATCAACAATCACTGCTCGTAGTTACGCAAAAAACCAGACATACACAGTGAAAATGTCTCCGATATCCGAGATGAGGAAAGAAATAATACAGGCAGTCAGGCATCCAGATGAGTGTAACTTTCGACTTTCTCACCGAAAAGACAGGAACACAAAGAAATCTGGTGAAGTAGCGTGAGAGTTAAGAACAGAATTGGGAGAAAAGGGCTGAGGACAAGAAAGAAAAGGAAAATAATTCCCAGAGTCTCGGGAACTATATGAAGAGAATAATGGAGTCGGCAAGAAGAGATAGAAAAGCGCAGAACCATTACGCATGAACTCTCTTATAGGAGGGTAAAAAACCGAGCGCGATAAGAAAAAAATGTCCACTTTTGAAAAGCAGACGGGAGCGAGTTGGGGGTCACCGTCTCGGATCTTCTGCCGATAGAGAGCGCCCCGTCGGAGGGAAAGGCGATTGAGAATCATCGAGAGTGATTGTTTGCTCCGCCCGATAAGTAAGAGGTTGGTGAAATGTTACTGGCACTTCCAGGGTTATAATATCTTCAGGAATGGAAAATCTGATTCGGTATGAGAGGGCGTTTTGAGTGAACTACGTTGCGTTGGGGATAATAAAATCAATTTTTCAGTCTCATCCCTTTGCACTCGCTCGGATGGGCAACCGGAAAGTTTTTTTGGATAGATCTCACTCCATAATAATATGACGTTCGAAGCATAGCTAAAGCGCTCTTAACAAATAATTATTTTATCATGCATGGGAGGGGTGGGGCGTCAGAAATAGCCAAAATGTGCTGTAATAATACTGGAACGATCCGAAAGCTCAAATTTACACACATAGCTAGAGGGGATGGGGCAGTTTCTCTCCTTCTCTCACAAAGCCAGATAGATCATTATGGATCTGTGCAGGAAAAGTCCTGAAAAGCTTCAGCCGGGTAATGAACCAGGGATTCAAATTATAATTATAGATATATAGATATTAAGAAAACCTTTTTTATAAAAGGCACGAAAATCCAATAAATATGCAGCATTACTGTACTCTTTTTTTCAGACTTTTATGATCTATGGATGCTCAGTTACAATCATTTTTCACCAAGATACCCCTAACTTTCTTCAATTAATGAATCCATTTTCCAGAGGTTGGAAATATCATTTTCCAAATGGCTAGCAGAATAAAAAGTTCCAAAAAAAGGAAGACCTGAAACTCCAAGAATCATCAATTCGATAACCACCTCATTTTAGAGTTCCCATGGCAGGAATTACAGAACTGTGAACGTCGCATGAAAAGGTTAAGAAGAGGAAAGACCTCGGGAGATGGCGGGAATCGAAAAAAGCTTGGGATGAAAATAAAAGATAGCAGAGAAGGAAGTGCCATAGATGGAAGGGGCAACAATCAGCAGCGGCATCAAGAAGAAGGCAGAAGTGATGAGGAAGAGGGGAAGGGCATGATCAAATCATTGGCAGCCGACGCTCTGATAAGAAATAATACTGAATAAGATGGCGAAGGAAGGAAAAAAGGAAATAGGCGACGCGTGTTGCTCTCCAGGGACCACCAAAGGAAGAAATAAATTTGCCAACGTGATCTTTTAATGTTTGGCGATGTAATTATACCCCTCCAATCTTCACCGCACCTCAAATTGCTTCATAAGTCCTGAAATTCCTGAAGGAGGTTTCGCAAATGGGAAAGTAATTGACACAATTTATGAATGCTCTCTCACAATCTCTTGTCACGAAGTCTTTCAAGAGAAACTCAGTCTTCGATTAGATATAATTTTTCAATTATTTGATGCATTCAATTAAAACTTATCGATTCAGCCACTTGATTAATTGCTTTCACCCAAATTGGCAAAAGAGAAAATAATTGAGGGTCAAAATAATTGCAAAATAGCATCTTAAAATTGGAACCCAAAACACAATTAATACGCACAGGCTTCATTTTTTTCTGTTGTATAATTTCCCTGGAATTTTAGTCAAGTTTTCAAAATATGCACAAATTAATTTGACTGCGTGTATCAGGGTCATCTGGAAAATCTCAAATAACTCACAAATTGGTGAAATTCATAAATACTCAGCTTTGAAAGGCTTGTTCGTCCCGTAAAAGGAGCTTAATTAAAATTAGCATAGATATTAGCTGAGTAGCACATGTCATCAGGAAAAGTTTTACCTCCAGTTCATCTCGCTAATATTTAACAAAATTAGTGTACCACAAACAGAATTATAATTTGACTTTCCATCTGCATGATTAAGGAAATCGTGATGACTATATGACGTGCGCTAAATACCACATCCACTCACCCCTTATCAAAATCCTTTGGATGAGAGAGCACGTACAGCCTACACGTCAATTTACCGGATTAGTTAAAGTACTCGTATATGGCACCGTAATGAAAATGGAATCTCCTAGATGGATATCATAAGCCCAATTTTATAGGAGTATGCATTTAGTTGTGAAGGTCTCCAAGCTCTCAATCTGTCCACCACAAAAATACGAAATAATCATTTTTTTTTTATTTAAGCTTGGAATTCACTTCACACGTTCACCTCCTCAAGCGATCGAAAAAAAACGATGTAACTAGTTATTAATTATAAAATTGCACTACGAAAATAAAGATCATCGCAGTCACAAGATTTCCGCTCGTTCACCCAGGCACGTATCCAACTACAAAGCCAAGTATGATTGGATCCGCATCGGAGCTCCTCGACGTGGCATCCCTGAATGAAGATTCGTCATTTAAATTTGGATTTAGTAATATTTTTCATAATTTTGTGACTTATATTCAATCCAATTAATTAGTTCCAATGGGAATTAAGTCGCTTGACATTATGAATTGCAGCAGCAACAGAGAAAATGAAAAAAAAATTCGCGCAACTTTTTAAGGAGGGTCCCAGGCTTCGATGCTGTGCACTGTAACAAAATGAAACTGTATTTTTCTATGCACGCATGACCCCTGAGGTCGGATAGGTGAGAATGATCAGATAAAAATTATTCTAAAATTAGTATGAACTTTTTATGGCAATTGCTGAATAACTCATCGGATAATACTTCTCTGACTACCGAAGTGATGCCACTGTTCATATGAATTCCAAGTAGACCTAGACGAGTTTCATAGTGATAAGTAACTTATCTTCAATACCACCTTTGTTGTAACAAAACGAATCTGGTTTCAAGACAAATTTTCCATCGTCAGAGTTCACAAACTCAGAACTTTACCCCAATTTTGGTTTGGATGGGTTAGGGTAGATCTCATTCTAAACTACCTGTAAGTATTTAGTTCGAACATTCAAGTAAGGAGGCTATTTCCTTTCCTTAGGCCATCCCGTACTATGAAGAATTTATTATGGGGTGTCCGATGGCCCCCAAGACTCTTACCCGGGTACCAGGGTCACTTCAATCGGTAGCCAAGCAGTCTACCCACTACGTCACCACGTGTCCTATCCCCTTGGATAGCATATCAATTATTTACTACATAACTTTTATCCTTTAAGAATACACCCAACTAATAACTACTAAGAAGAGACGTGCCATTTCGAGTTTTCATTGACTCCAAGTGAAGTAGGACGTAAGGACACGAGTGTAATGCAAATGGGTTTTCCTGTTCCCATATTAACCCGACAAAGAACCAGACTCCGGCCAAAGAACAGCACCGCAGACACGAATTTTCTTGATGAGTATTTGCGCTCCCTGTAATGGCGGGAGCCGATATAAGAGGAAACTAACGGAATAAGTGAGATGTTGGGAGTAGTAATTCATCTTTCACCTCAGGAACGCACCGTCGCTCGAACAACCGATGGTTCCGCCGTCTCTTGATCTTGCAATATCTTTCGCAGCGTGAGACCTCCGCGGCGGGGCGGCGGCGCGGCGGTGGCCCATGATCTAGGAAATCCCGCTATCTTCCACGCGCCTCCCACTATCGCAGTGATTTGCTCACTCAAAAGGTAGAGCAGAGGGAAAGGGACTCGTCAGATGCTGTTCCCACGGCCAACCGTTGCCTGGCAACAGATTCAATGGAATAGCTCGGGTAGTTTTGCAGACGATAGGCTGGGGTGGAGATTGGTTTATTAGGGAAAATACAGACTGAGTAAAAAAAAAACACTTGCATTATTCCTACCCATGCTGTATTTTCGTTGAAATTCTCACCTATTACAAAGGGTACAATTATAATCACACAAATTAATTAACGTCCTACCAATATTTTGAGATTCAAAAACTATAAAATTCCGAATTAAGATATAAAACCTTCGAAAATTCCCACAGCATTTTTTATTGGTACTCGCATAAATTGTATCAATACAAAATTCTACGAAAATTTCAAAGGTTGTTTATCTTCATAAAGGATGAATTTTCATCAAGTGAAAGCCGAAGCTATCAATTTCATCTTTAGAAACACCTATTAATATTTTTCTCGGTCCGTCAAAATTTCAAATTAACATGAATTGAATGAAGAAATCATTAACATTTTTGAATAACTTTATCTTATAACACTAGAATTAGGGGATATGTTATCTTTCACAATATTTAATGAGTTTGATAAATATCAATGCGCATGAAATCCCTCCTATATCGCTGATATCTAAATGTTTGGCATTTACCTAAGGAATTTTTAGAAAAGACATGTGGGTAACAACTGTCAACTGACAACGTAAATATACGAACAAAGACCTTACGAGATATTTTTAAAAACCTAGATGCAACGATGCAACCTAGATAGGAATTCCTAACCTAGATGCAATGAACATGCAATGCAAATTCAGGAAAGAAAAATTCTAATAATCAAAACTTTTACAAATAAAAATCAAGTAGCACATACTGAGAATTTACTAGAATTTCCTTATTTTTATTTCATTACTAGCTGACCCGGCGAACTTCGTACCGCTTAACATTCAATGAATTTATAGTTTAGTTGCACTATTTATAAATAAAGAGCGGCTGTATCGTTTTAATCATATTTGCTTTATTATAAATTAAATGAGAAAATATTGATGAAATAAAAATTATACGCATTCAGTTGTTGGCTATTTGTGTTATTAACAGTAAAAAAATGTTTTTAGGCCTAAGTCCGTAGTGTAAACTTGGCTCGTTCACAGGGTAGGTTAACGCAACGCTGGACCGACGCTTGACTGATGCTCAAAATAAAGTAAGAAAAGCCCGTATGAAGCAGCATTCGTATCAAATGACTCTAAGCGCGCCAGTTATAGTATCTCTGTTTGGAAAAAATGCACTGCGTAAACGTGCTGCATGCGTAAACGCACCACGGTGTGCCCTACACATTCGGGTTTAATGTCTTTCGTCAAGCGCCTTCTGACAAACAACAGTTTTTGTTTTGTTATCAGGCGCAAGATAAAGCGAATGAAGCTAAATAAAAATAGCGAAGCGAAGCAGTGACGTAGCGAGGGGGTTTTTTGGGGGTTAAAACCCCCCCAAAAGCTCAGAGAATCTTTTTATAAAACATTTGGTTATTAATATTAGGGGGACGGATGAGTCACAAAATATTTAACTGTTCACTCAGCCGCAAAACATACCATTTTGAACCTTTTATCCTAAAAAATGTCTGGGGAGGGCCCCCACACCTCTCGCTTACCTTGGCGAGTTTTCTATACCCTACAGACCCGCCAGTATTAGCTGCGCCTATCCTTAATTCCTATGAATGAATCACTTTCATTATCAGTTTTTTTAATAACCAAACACGTTCCGTTGGATAGTTTTGGTTGGTTTAGGTTTCGAAAGATCATGAACACAGAGCCTACCTTTAGCCGTAAATCGTGCCGTGGTAAGCCAGGTGCGTCCAAGGGCTTTAAATATTCAGATAGATAGTTGGTGACTTCGTCTTCGTTTATTACAAAGTTAAAAGATTTGAATTCATGCAGAGTACACGGACATTACTGAAAATCAACAATTGCTTGGAGATTTGTTTACACACACCGTAGTTATGTGTTTGTCGGCAACTAAATTCGAGCTGAGCTTATCTCTAATTCAATTATTTTAATACAATTTTAATATTACTTTAATATTTTTAACATGTTTGAACATTGATTTTTTTTAATATTATTAAAAAGATCAGTCAATACATTAGTAAAAACGAAAAAAAATCTTATTTTTTTGACCGTCTTAACAATCAACTCCTAAAAACATATCTCTAAGATAAAGTTAAATTTTATTTTTGAACTTTTCCTATTTGTTAATGTCCTATATGAAATCCGGGGCTGAGACGAATCCAAAGAGCCTAATGTCACTAAAATCGGTGCAGCCGTTCTCGAGTTATAAGTGTTCTAACTAACACGATTTTCGACTTTATTTTATATGTGTGTAGTCCTCGTATATTATTGCCAATTACGCAGCGCAATACCAGTTATATATATTCGAATCAAGGAAGCTTTCTTGGGGACATCCTTGCAATTTTAAGCAAAATATTATGACAATTTCCAGAATTTCCGCTTTCTTCATAGTTAATTAGAATAATAAATCCAGCCTTAAATACTCAGCGGAACTATAGATTGATATAGGTACTTAGCCTCTCAGTGGCATGTCGTTGCCAGGCAACTGAAACCATTCAAAGACTCGTGGAGTTCGCAAACAATAGACAGGAACGGGAGATGGCCGTCGCGTCATAAAATGGGAAAGGGCCAAGAAGGCACAGGGAATGAGAATCGAAGACGAAGATGGATACTGGAGGAGAGAGATGAGGGAGTGGCTTTAAAATCTATCAGCCATGAATCGTCCCGATGTAGTCATGCTGCTTCGTGTCAGGCTCAAAGATTTGCTCGGAGGCGAAATTAATATATCCGAGAAAGTTCGGATGATGATTGGCAAAGTCTGCACGGGATATATATAAAGCTGCCACGCAAATAAAGGTCTCCAAGGAAACAAGACTTCGTATCTTTCCTCAAACCCGCGATACACGTAGCGGGAAGAATGAGGTGACCGCATGCTGGAAAAGGGGTAAAATCCACGAAAATAATGGGACCTTACAAATGAGCTGGTCAATGGTGTGTGACCGAAATGAACGCGAACCTCTAGCACGAAAGTGAGCGCACTTGTGCTTATACGATGGAGGAAATAAAACGGTCGCTCGTTGATTATACCAATTGCGATATTTGCTGAAATGAGAGAAAATTTGAAATCACCAGAGAAGACAAGCCAGGAAAGTTCCTTCGTGACTCAATACAACGGAAATTCTGGGGAGATTGCCAGTGGAAATCATTATACTCAGTCAGAGAAGAAATATCCCGCGAAGTCTGCAGCGTGTGTTTGACGTTGATAACTCTTTATATCAAATCCCGTCTATACGAATTAGGAAATGACGGCCTCTTCTTTTGATATTTGAGTGCATGATGCCTTAGAGTTATTAAATTTCTAAGGATTATCCCAATAACTTTTGACGCTTTATTGCCACTTGGCTCCAGCAATTGAAGAACGAGCTACACAAGCTTTTCATGTGGCGACTCCGCAATGCGCTGCAATTTTAAATTGAGTAAATATTATAAAACTCTTGATCCAGATATCTTCGTGTTTCTCTGATCAATTCCTAAAATCAACACAGAAGTTAAGTAAAAATTTTGAAGGAAAATGTAATTACAGAACATCATAAAAATTGGGAGTAAATAAAACTTCACCTTTATTTCAAATCACCCTATTTATAACATTCAAATACGAATTTCTTTAATTATTATTCCGTTAAGAGGAAGAAAACGTTCTAATCTGCACAAAAAAAAAAAAAATTTTATTTCAATGCCTATAAAGCTGGAGGAAATTTTAAATTATAATGGAAACACAATTCTAAATCCTCACAGCATACATCAAATTTCCATTTTTTTCAAAAACTGCCATTTCAAAATCAAAGTGAGATGAGAAGCGTTTCAAGGCATTATGTTAAAGAGCTTACATAGCAGCAGGATAGAGGGATCGTGGAGTAAATTGCTTAAAAAGGTCTATAGAGAAGAGTGTTGGGGATCATTAATCAACACAATCTTATTTGGCGGAAAAATATCAAATAGGAGCTATTACAGTGCTGCCATTTTTATTTTCGAGCCGTGAATATTGGTTGTAATAGGGCGACCTCCTCTCATTTCTCTTCTTGCTATAGGTGCCTTGTTTCACCTCCCAGTTTCGATTATGTAATGAGTGAATAATGATTCAATTCCACAATCAACCCCTATCTACTATGTTCTATCCTGATCTATTGCACTAGTCTTTATTGAGTCAAATTCCTCAATGTAAATGCCCTCGCCCATTTTACTTGTGGTCATTTTTACAAAGGTTTTTCTCATAAAGGTAATTACCGTGGGCCTAAAAATGGTGAGAGATGTTTACATAAAATAAAAAAATCGAGCCAACTATAGGTATATGTTTGAAATTTATCTTGAAAATTTCAATTTATTTCACCATTAGCTAATACCGACATTTGTTAAATCCTATTCGTATTAAATTTCAATTTTTAAACTTAAACGGAAATACAACCTCATATCCCATATTAACTCGGTTGTAAAAAATGGGTTTCTGACAGCAGCGCGGTAGGAGGAGTTGTATAATATAGGATTGTAAACGAGTATAAAGTTTCGAAATATATAAAAATGTGATGTTATTTTTTTCTAATCAAGGGAATTCATTTCAAAACATACCTTAATTTACAACAAGGGTATACCAAGAGCAAAAACGATTCCAGTATCCCGAAAGAAATCGTAGAGAGATAGAGAGGGAGACAATGGGACATATATGATTCAAAAGCCGTCACTAAAAATGCACCTCAGGTGAGGTTCCCATCCAGGGATGTCCAATGTCCATCGCAGCGTCCTTCGTCTATTGCCGACACTGGGTGAGAGAGCAGCGCTCGCTGAACAGTGGAAGCGAAAAGATGGGTCGAGCTGAGGAAATTGAGACTGACGCGATGGAGGTGAGGCGCCCGGAGAATGCCCAAATGACAGCAAGGGGGAGCTAAGTGTGTGGAGATGGATTCTCGCACGGTGCATTAGAAGGCCCTCGCGAGATAAAGTGGACGTGAAGAGCGCCATTTGGACGGACAATCGGAAATAAAATTCGACTTTTTTTTTATTTTGGAAATATATTAGCCGGAATCAGAGAAACGAAGGGACGGCAGTGGCCAAAATCACACTTGGAAGTTATAGTGGAGAAGATCAATATTGAGGCCGCCGAAGGGAAAGCTGGGATTTAGATCGAATTGAAGAGATAAGAAAATTGGGGTGCCTGAAGGTAAAGCAAATAAAAAATAGAAAAGGAAGACGATTTCCTTCGAGGAGGTTGTAAATAGCTGGAGGCGCTGTTTCCGAGTATTTGGCGTGTTCTAAGATCCGCCATCTTGCTTTGACAATTTTTGGACTTCTCCGACTGATATTTTGAGGTGGCCAAATTTTGTCCTGAAAATGATCTTCATTACGTGAGAAACGCTAGTATTACGCTGGTCATTGGTATTATTGGTATTATTGTCATCTGATTTTCCCAATCATTCGCGATACTTTTATTAATGTATAAACTCTGTGTCTGCTAACCACATTACTGGTGGAGATATCGATGAAAATATATTTTATTACTGTAACAGTTAATTTCCGTTGGCTATAATAATAAATTCCATACGAGTATAAGTGCAGGTAAATGACTAGTTTACTCTCGTAAAATTTTATATTCAGCTGAGCTGGTTTTAGAACGTAACCGTGGAGATTAATAATATTTTTTCCTGGGAAAAGATGTTTGAGTCATAACTTAGCGAAGCCTACCAATAGAGTAAGAATAAAAGATTTACATTGTGCGCTCCGTAGTTTATTTTAACGTGTTAACGAATTATGACCAAATATTTCAGCAAATAGTAAACATTGACCCGTATGGGATTTTCAAATGATGTTTTGGCGAAAATGGGCGCGGCTTGTCTTACCCAAGCACCCCCATTCCGACCACACTTCCCTCCACGCTCGAAACCAGTGGTGCCCCCTCAGGATATTTACAACCTCCTTTATTTCCTTTGATAAAACAAAGTTTTAGAGTACTACGGATATTTTTTTAATGCGAAGGCAAGTGAATGAAAGAGTTAGGCATATGTATTTTGAATAAGTTCGCAAAAAGCACGCAGAGATTCAAAGATGTATTGAGGTTCATTATTCTGGAATTTCTTAATTCTACGTGATTTTAACCGGCGATGACGCATAAAAGTTCATTTCGTGGCAAATATTTTACTCATTAACACCGCATAAAGCACGGATATATTCAGAGATATCTTGAGGTTTATTATTCAGAATGTTATTAATTCACCGTGACTTTAACCATCGATGGCGCATAAAAATTGAATACGATGGCAAACATTTTATTAAGTAACAACCAGTATGAAAAATATTCAACGAATGGCTAAAAACCAAAAGCTAACAATTTCAATTTAAATGAAATCCCTTTAAAGCTCTATGTTAAAGGCTCTCAGTAAGACTTACAAAAAGCCAAAACTTCGCAGTGGTTTTTAACTTGCTATCGCCAAGTGATTGATTCAACAAAAATGGATATGTGACACTTATTCACAAACTAACTAGAAAAGGATAAGATCTGGCCACACTTTCGTATCAAGCTAACTATCTGCTTATTAAAAATTTGAGGGATTAAATGATGTTTCTTTGTTGAGAGTTTTATTACAAACAAATGTGGAGTAAATACTAAGTTGTAATCTTAGAGAATATAGGATATCTTACGCTTATCAAAATCACTAATCTACAAATTCTTCATAAACTTAGCAGATTACCTTAGGTGTAAATTTTAATCATCGCTCTTTGGAAGAAAGTTGAGAAATGTAAGTTAGGAGATAAAATAAAAATTTCGTTATAATATTAATATAAAAACATGTTTCTCCAATCTCAAATTAATGATAAGTGAGGAATATCTTGGCGTGATAAATAGGTAGCTTAATCAATACGTATCACCCAGTTGTTTTTTTTTTTTTGAAACTCCGATACACGAAATTATAAGAGCTATGATTATTTGCTCAGCCCATCTGCCCCAGGACTGATTCATCCTCGTTATTCCAACATTTTGATGAGCCTTCTTCAAAGGGCGGTGACAAGTCAATGTATTCCTCCTTTTCCTCCCCAAAAAATGTCTCCCCTCCGCTGCCTCCCTCCCCCAATTCACGACAGGAAATAAATTTCTTCCAGCTAGCACATCATTTCCCCTCGACGAGACTTCCTGCAGAGAAGAAAAAACTAATAAAACTCGCCGACAATCTGCCACCGAGCAGTTTCCATGGGAACCACGAACGTGCGTGCAAAAGACATTTAAAGAAGTAGAGAAGGAGGGAGAGAAAAAAAAGCATAGGGTAGGGCACTCGAGCGGGTCAGACTCCCCGGAGATAATCGAGATTACATTGAAGATGGCGCGATAAACGGGAGGATCTAGAGAAGGAAGGAAGGAAGTTCCTCAAATCCCTGAGGATGGTCGGTGGAGAGGGGCGTGTGGAACTTTCGCGTGAAGGAGACTCTGGGAGAGGAGGGAAAGGCTGAGGTGGAGCTGGTTGCGTGTAAGGATCGTCGGAAAATTTGAGGGTCCGACTCTGCAGCGGCAGGGAGGAATTGTAGATATTAGGAGAGCCGTAGGCCGGAACACAATACGAATAAGGGGTGGATGTGATGGTTCGGCAAGGAATAGAATTGGAAGATGAGAGGGTACCCAGCCTCGTCGGCCCAAGAGATGAACATAGTATTCATGGCGATTGGGGAGAGAGGCAGAGAGGGCGAATAAGGCAGGAGACCCGAGGAGGAAATGGATAAATAGAGTCATTGACGTGAAAAGGTGGGACAGAGGCGCCGCTGCAAAGGATAGGCAGTTTCAGTTAAAAATAAATTATACATTGGAATGCAGGCTATGTAAGGTACTGATAAAATGACTTTGGGTAAAATTTAAGGAAATAATGTAATCTGTTTTAAGTCAAAAGCTTAGCATTTGGTCATAGGAGATCAAAAACGTATCAGTGAATGCTTAGGGGAATATTTAAGTGAAAAGATCCATAGTAACTTCAAGATAAATTGATACGTAGAACATCACTGACATTTCTTCTCTAAAATCAGAACGTACTGTGAATTTTTTTAAAATTGACTCTTAAGCAGTCGCGTGAGATAAAGCTACGTATCATCTTGCGTTGCGTGATAATGACCCAGAACTTTAAACTTTAAAGAAATTATGGTCACCTGTTCGAAAACAAATCGGGGTTTTGTTAAGATAAAACTGAAACTATTTAAAACATTTCATATATTTACATAAAATTTAGTGTTATAATACATACATTTATAGATAGTACAGTTTTAGTATATCAAATTTATACGTAACCACCAGCGAAGAATTTTAAAGTGGTATTTTTCAAGGCGCAAACACTCGCGTAGGAACAAAAAGCTTACTTATGACACATCACGCATGTATACAGACACAAAGATGGCATGAAAAATATTATTTTATAATAATATATAAGACGCAAATTGCTTAAATAATTAACCGAGTATAAGTTATAAAATAAAGGTTAAGGTGAAATAGGTCACAAAGGGAAGTAAAAATTGGGAAAAACGAAGCAAAGGCGATTGGAAAGTAAATGTGAAGTGATGTATGGAATACAAACTTATCCAGCCAGGAAATGCAGAGAGATAGCATATTACGTAAGCGTATGAACTACAAGGAGGATCTTGATCGAGTAGCAAGAAAATACGATATGACAGGAGCGGACAGAAAAAGATGACGAAACAAAGGGTCAGTTTGGAGCAGAGTAAAGCGAGAAGTGCTGAGTCATTGGAAAGAGCATGAACATATAAAATGATTCCGGAGGAGCATCGGACCAATAGAAATCACAACATGATCCCTAAATATCTGTATTTTACGTCACCCTCAGATGAACCAAGCAGAGGACGACGGCATCGTTGCTGTAAAAATATATGTAAGTATATATTGAGATTTCATGTCACCTACTCATATACACACTAATTATTTGAGTTTACAAGTGTTGCCCCATTTAAGTAAATCGGTTGTAGTTGGGTTTTTGGAATGATGCCATACATAATGATAACATAATTTTAGTCCTCATGGCCTGTAATTACGTTACATTTTATCTTTACCAGTGAGATTCCTCTGGGATTTGGCCGTATGAAAAGCATTTGAAACGTCTATACAACCGTATATGCACTATTTGTAACTGGTACGCTTCCTCCACGGAGCAGTGCACGTATTGATTATGGCTTCGTACCCCAATTTGATTTCATTTTCAATTGAAATTAAGATCGAAAAATAAAGGCACCCGTTCTTTGAGTGGTAACTTAATTCTCGAGCTATCGGCGAGAAAAAAATCGACGTCCATAGCTTACGACTTAGCGCTTGCGCAGCTAAGATGATGGTGTCACGTTCTCATTCCAAGCTAGTCACCGCTTCTTCACCATTCCTCGGTCTGATACACGGCTCTCGTTTGGTTCTTTGCTATTATTTACACTCTCGCGAGAGAATCCTTCGCACAACTAAAGGTATTCCGTGAGAAAGTAAGTGATCCAGAAGCCTAATTACGTCACCGACTCATGAAAGATGGGAGGTAAATTTCACGTTTCCTTATTTTAACCATACGAGTAAATACATTAATGGGGAGTATTGTCTTCGTTTTTACTCTTCATTTCCTGTAATTTACTGAATTCTTTTGGTAAGTTGCAATTCCGCGACTCATCAGTGAAAGAACTGATTTCAGTCCCCTTCGCTAACTGCGTGGAGTCTGAGATTACCGCTCGATGATCTCCGTATTCGTGGGCAATAGAATAATTGAATGAGTCCATTGAACGAAATGAGGAGGAGTGCGAAGAAGGCGAGAGCAGGAGGATTGGGTAGAGGCGACAGCGAAAGGAAGGCAGAAAGGGAGGAGGAAGAAAGGGGGCGGGGTTTTAGTGGAGAGGATGTTCTGGGGGGTAGAAGAGGTGACCAAGGGGGCGGAAGGGAAGAGGGCTTGAGGATAAGGGACAAGAAGGTCGAGAAGGGGAGGAAGAGGTAAGCCCCGATCACCAAAACTTTATTTTACGTAACTTTCTTTGCGCACCTAAGGAGTTGAAAAATCCAGTTTAGGGAATCCGCTGGTTCACAGAAGCAAATTGAGAGGAAGGGAAAGTGAAGCGACATAACCCAAGTAATGGAAAAAGTTATTGATTGACAAAAACACTAGCTACTCTTAAAAGTAGCCAGTACCAATAATTTTTATCTATGAAACTTGTACCAAGATCAAATTCGCTATGAAAAATTATTTTCCTTTCACGAGATTCTAGCTCACATCCACTTAAAGCCGGTCAGTTACACTAATAGTTTACCATCAAGTTATCTTCCTCCAAAGTGTATTCCAGATTTCCAGAAGGGCTATCAAATAAGGTGTTTCATTTCAAGTCCATACTCAGAGTCATCATGGTTACTAAGCCAATGAAGCTGAAAACCACCCTACTCAGTAGTTATTAAGTGACTGATCCTTAACAAAGAAGTGCATGTTACAGCTGTGTTTTTATGCTGCAATTTGCTGCGCTGTTTAAAGTTGTAAAGTATTTAGATGACTTATTTTTAATCTATTCGTCTACTTTACCAGATCCGTGGGTCAATGGCATGTCTCATTAATCGTGAAATTCATATTTGGTTTAAATATCTTTGCATTTCTGAGCCTGCCTGCGTACAAAGTTATTGTTACAAGCAGTATTTTGTAAGACGGCAAATATAAACTACCAGCAGGTAAATATAAACTAACGAAAGTTCTTTTCGAAAATCAATTTCACGATTAATTCATGATCTAAGCAGCGAATGGCATGGTATAGCTCATTATCGATCTGGGTAAAAGGCAAGTTACGCCAAGTCAAGTTCTTCCAAACGTGGCTTTGGGATGGAGCCTTGGAGGCGAGCAGGGGGCGGAGGAGAGGGTCACCACCCGTGGAGTTGGGATTCATTTGGTTTAGGGAGATTAAGGGAGAGGCAGGCGACGGAGGGAGGGCGTAAGACAGAGGAGGGTGCTTGTAGCGAAGGGGCGATAAGTGGGCGGGCAGGCAGCGAAAGGGTGAAAAGGGGAGGGGGTGGGAACGCCGAGGAATCTGCGGAAGCGGAATGAAGGACTGTGGAAGGCATCGTGGAGCGAAGGAATGAGATTCCGGAGGGGAAAATTGGTTCGTTGGCTGACCGTGGGGAAGGCAAACAACTGAGGTCATTTTCGCCATTTAGGAAAAGTGATTAAAGTGAGGGGAAAGCAGAGTGAAACTTGAGAAAACTGCGGGTGTGATGACAGAAATTCAGAGTCGTAATGAGCTTGCCCTTGAACCCAGGGTCCATCCTTTTTTTCCAAACGACTAAGTCATACATTATGAATTTCCCGCACAATGAACCAAAGTTCATCATTAGCTGGCGACAAGGGGAATCTGTCTAGGGAGTCTGTCTTTCCCTAAGGGGAGCCCCTCTTTCCCAAAGATGGAAAGAGCGTTTTGTATCAAATTATTATTTTGCTATCTCCAACATTTCCCGGCCTCATGGATTGGATCTGCTACAAATCATTTAAAGTTATGCGTAAACGAATATGATTAGATGTAAAAGAAAAAAATTAGTCTCCACATTCCGTATTTTTTCCTTCGAATTGAGTTAATGTCCTGCCGACCTGCTTTCATTACATTTTTTCTTGAATAATATATTATTTTTATTTTCTTTGGTTTCATTCAACGTAATTTTTCCCTAACGGAAATCTTTGTTATCATGACCAACGTGAAGTCCACTTGCACTGCTTTCCATGGAATTATCAATTTAAAATCATTTGCGAAACTACTCATATATGAACCTGCTCTAACACCTAATAAAGTTCTCGGTGCTAGTTTGCAACGCGCTCAATATTGGCATTGAGGAGTGGAATGTAGTCGCTACATTCAGCTACACTTTGCGCAAACAAACCCAGAAAGAAAAAGAGTAGTAAAACTGAGATTTATTTATGAAGCAGTTATCACAGTAGCAGTCAATGTTTATTTTAACTGGCTAGGAGAAAAGTATCCCAGAGATTTGAAAATGAAACGAATGATAGAAGAAGGAATGAATGGGGAAAGGAATGGACGCTACTAGGGAAGGATGACCGCAATAAAGGGCCCAAAGGCCATGTTCAAGCAGAGGGGAGATGTTCGTCGCAAGCAAACAATAACAGGTTACAGCTAAGCTACAGGCGTGTGAATCTCGCAAATTCAGGGACTCCTGTCCCTCACCCACCTCGCACGGCGTGGAATTTTGTTTGCGAAGTGCGAAGGCTTCATTTGAACCAGCGAAGTATGTATTCCTGAGATTTGAACATGGGACCCTTAGATCAGAAGTAGAATGCCTAATGCTCTCTAAGCCACTATACTCCTCTTTAATTAAATAAACTAAGGAATAATGAGAAGATAATGAGTGATATGTATTTAAGAAATAGGGATCCAGGCACAATGTATAACAGTAAGAATACGACCAACGAATATTCGTTTTACTAAAGATACCAACATTCGAAAAATTCAGTCGTGCCCGAAATTTCAAATTTGGCACCTTTGGAATTGGCCGATGCAATGCAGTGTGTCGTAGAGGAACTAGCGCTTTCGGCACAGCCTGAAAAAAGAATCAATTGAACCCTTGTTAAACCAGGCACTGTTCAGCGTTTCGGACGTTATTCCTTCCCGCGGACAGCGAAATTTTGTCGGTTCCAGCCGCGTCTTACGCGCAGCAGTTCGTCACCAACGAGAGTTAACGAAAAATTACAATGCAATGTGATATTTTGCAGAATAACCACACTTTTCGATGGCTTGCCGAATTATTCCAGCTTACGAGCAAATTCAACTTAATATGAAGGTTTCGGAACGCATCTTGTTCGCACGTCGTGGATGTTCTGTATTTGTTTATAAAAAAAGGGATTTTGGTTTGCATAGGTATAGCAGGGCCGTATGTTCAGGGGGGCAAAGATCAGTTTGCTGTCCCCCTCGACCGTTCTTCCTTCTCGCGCAGAGTGAAATTTCGTCGGTTTCAGCCGCAACGTACGCGCAGTTAGATCAGTTCGTAACCAACGTGAGACCCCCGACCATTAAAATATAATACATAAGTAAACTATTTTTTAAAGATACGGTAGTTGAAATTACACACCGTGTTTTTGCTATTAAGAAGTTTTATTAATATTATTGTTTGATAATTTACACATTAATAATTATTGTTAAATAATTTAATTATAATAATTAAATAATTTTCTAAAATACACTCATCTAACTTCGCAGCCCCTTGAACTATGCCGCCTGAACTATGCCCCACCCTAGTTCCAGGCCTGAGGTGCATAGAGATCACCTCAGACTAGGCTACAGGCGTCATGACTTATTCCGCTTATTCCGACTAGAAAACCGGCCCTTTCTCTGCATTATGCAAATGTAATATCAAGGGAATATGTGTCACTATTTTGAAATATTTATTTTATTATTGCACAGTACCAAAAACAGCGCTACTTGATATGATCAGTGTTAAAAAGAGCAGAAAACGAACGAAAGAAGGAGAAATGTGGAAAGACAGAACGCGGCTTCGGAAGATTCGACGGTGATGAAAGGCCACAAGGTTGCGTACGGGAATGCGAGAGATGCAGAGGCGGTGGGGGAGGCGATTGAGAAAGAGGAGGAAAAAGGAGGTGGGTCTGATTGAGCCCAGCAGCATATTCGGCGGAAGAAAAAAAGGCATTGGCGTTGTATAGTGGGGGAAAGCAATAGCAAAGCATATGTGGGTGGGGAAGGGATGGTGGCAGGGAAAGGAAAACACGGCTACCTATATATACGAGAGGGGTGGGAGAGTGGGGTTGGATGGGTGGGGCGAGATTGGTAACGAAGATGAGATGTGAGGCGGGAAAAAAATGAGGGAGGAGTGGGCGCGAGTGGATCGCCGCGGGGAGCGAAGAAATGTCAAATAAGAGAATGGATTGCGCGGCGAAGGGCACGGAGAACGCGCGAAGGACCGCGCGGAGAGGGTGAATGGAAATAAGAGGCAATATATTTCCAGGATCCGAGCAATGAGGCTAGAGCAGGTGGTGTATCAAACGCATTCACTCGATGGTTTCAGGCTTAATTTTTTGAAAATCCATTGTAAACGATTAAAAATGTATTGTACTTTTTCACACAATTTATTTAAGACGAGCGGTTTCGTCGTAGAGACGGCATCTTGAGGTACAGAAATCGTTATTTTTATTGTTATTTTGTTGTTTATTTGGTTGCTACTACGCGTTGGTAGGGGAAGGTTGCGTTGGGATTGGAGCGTTACTCAACTTTAGGGGAATTTCCAAGAGGTGGGAATGGCTGACAAAAATATTCTCACTAGCTAAAATTTAAATCCCAATGTGCTTTCTTATCTCTAACTCCTCCAATCAGTCCATCCTTCTTCCCTTTTTCTTAAGGCGGAGAGTTTTCGGGACAAAATCGCTCCTTTATTACGCATTCACATTAGGACAGAATTAAATACCATTGCGCGATAGAAGGTCTCATATACTTGCAATTGCCATATGGCGTTGCGATTATCATTTGATCACTCTTAAGGTTAGTGGATTAAAAGCGTTAGTATGCAAATTTAAATAACCACTCGAACCAATTTTAAGCCACAACATCAAGGCCCCTTGGTCGTGAGTGAGGATCATCACAATCCTATTGATCCGTATTCACATCGGAATTGGTTTCTAGAGCATTGAGCCAAGTTACCATTAAATCATTACTTGAAAATATGTGTTTTATTAAGTAGGTTCTCACAAAATTCACTAACTCTATCCAGGAAATAGGTTCTCACAGTCTTCTGGTAGGTTTTTAAAATGATTCTTGGAGTTGCTTTAATAATCTAAAGAAGCAGTAGCGAAAGAAGGTTTAAAAAAGTGAAAAATAATATCAAAAAAGTTACATTTATGTGGAGCACTATGTAAAACTTCGTTATAATTGCAAGAATACTTTTCATTACACCTACCGTAGGACGTAAAAACAAAAATTCCCTATCGGTTTTCTTGAGGGTGGAGGTTCAACGAGGGCGCATTAAATCAAGGGAAGACAGATCAAATTATCGAAGATGAGAAGCCCTGGATAGAAGGAAAACACTGCGTGCTAAAGATAATGGGGAAAAGACAGAGGATAACATTTTAGAAAACTCTACTAGCCGTAGGCATTACTTCGAAAGCAAAAAAAGACAATCTAGCTTAATTTCTAATCCAAATCTTCACACATTTTTATCGAAAACCCAAAAGAAACCACATACGTTTCCAAAAAAATAACGCAATGTTGTACACTTGCAATAAATTAATTAAATTTAGGAAAACAAGCAAGCAACCATTCCAGTTATTTGGGAACTGATTCGGGCAGTTATCCATTTTAAAAAAGTTGTAATTGCCAAATAAACTGCAATTTTTTATCAAATACAACATTTTTTAATAAAGCAAATTACAGAAAAAGAGCATAATGACCAGCACGAGTGAACATATTAGTTTTCTCAGGGAGGCTCCCAGCTCACTTCTTGAATACTCCATGAAAACCTACCTTAATCGGTAGAATACTAATAATATTAATAACTAACAAGATAAATCAACTGCGCAAAGTAGCGCGAAGAGAGATTATCGGGTCTTAAAAAGTAAAAAGAAATATTCAATGTTCAACATCACTGAAGAGAAAATGCTTCGAAATTAAAGCTTGAATGAAGTACAAAAAGCTTATTTATGTGGAGTAAAACATTTTTTTTAAATATGGATATGAATAAAATAAAAAATGATTTATTTTCATCAGTGATATCCATCCATTTTTCTCTTAAAATGGGTCATCGGTGCACTTAACTTAAGTCTGGCAAACCTCAAAACATATTTCCAAATTCTACGAAATCTCGTCAATAGATTTCAGAACACAGTTGAATTGTATGAATTATTATTCATGTCAGCCTAAAAATGTATTTACATTGGCTTCCAATTTACTTTCCTTGATTTGATACTTCATTACTTTGTTGAATGCATGAATATTTTTTTTCGATGGCATAAAAATATAAAAATACGGCTATACTCCTTTATGAACGTGAGCTTTAAAATGATGTTGGACAAATAGCACTTGATGCATATGCAGTCAAAACAGTTACAATTTAGCAAATGTAATCAATGATCACTTAATTCCATGTAATTTACACTCCCAGGGTGCAACAAGAAAACCCTATCAGCAAGTAATGAAAAATGTTTTTAATATTCATCACTACAGTTAAAAAACAATATATTTCCAATGCTTTGAATGCAGCAATGCATTAAAGGAAAACCATTTTGTATTATATTTTCAGAATATGAAAGAATGAAACCTTGTTCGCAATGAAATAGTAAAATTCGCAGGACTCTTTCTCAAGAGTTACTTCATCGAACTTCAATATCAATTGGACTTTATTTCAAGCTTCTTCAATATTTTTAAGAATTCAAATTTCAATCACATTTGAATGTTACTTGAACACAGGCGTCCCATTTTACCAATACAGGGTTATTAGATTTTATTTTTGCAAGATCATATTTAAGTTCCTAGCCATAAAATAGGATGAGTTCATCCAATGGGCGATAACAATTAGGTCTGTGCAAAGTGAAATTATTCAGATAAAAGATCACATCATTAATATGAAGGGGATGTAAATAAAGATAAATAATCCATACTGCAAGATATAAATGCGATAAAGCCTTTTGCATATCCAATTCATCATTAACCTCAGTCATTGGCATGTTTCAGTCTCTTTTCTGACGGCGGTTTAAAGATTTCGAAAGATAAAAATCCTCAGTGGGAAAAAATTAAATTTCATCCTATTCAAATATTACTGCCTGCATATCTATCAAATTACCGATTGATTCAGTAACCATGCGCAGCATCGGCGTTTAAGAACCCATTCCAGATCATCAGGAAAAGCGTAAAAAAACGGGATCATGTTACAGGGTAATAACTTCATTTATTTTCCTTTGGATAACATTCATCAAGATACATTCAGCACGCGATCCCGTCATCGGATATTGAAACAGTCACGCCAACATCCTTCTGCGCTCAGAGATCACGAGAAAGGCGGCAGTTTCACTCCATCCAGACTTCTTCATTTTGCTGATCCGCCTCCGGGTCAAAAGGATAAAGAAATTCCGTTTCTCACGCTATTTAATCTTTTCCAGCACCTTTGAAAACACGGATAAATGTAATTTAATGTCCTAAGGGAAGGACTTGGAGAAGATTTCTGAATTGACTTAAAGATTAAAGTAGGAAAAAAATGGAGCACGAAGCCAGAATTTTGGAATGGTGTGTTTATTATGTTGGAAAAGGAGAAGGGAGGAGTCTCCAGGTCTCATGTGATCTTTTGCTACGTCACTCTCCCAGGAACTCTTTTGTTTTCCTATTCTGCCACGCATAATTTAAAAAATCAGCAAATGTTTGCATATGATCTATTAAAAACCATGTTTTAGATGCTGATTATAATGATTTGGCTAAAAAAAAGAAGGAAAGAAATAGACGACAACGAATTTCAGTCAATAAGAAATAAATATGCTACCTTGGGTATGTGTTTACTGCAACGATGAAATGACCGGGCGTATATTAAGCATCTTTATCCAATCATCTTTTCAAAAATGATTAAAACCAGAAACACGTTTTCATTCCTTATTTAAAAATTACTATTTTTGGTGAAACTGGTTTGACAGCAATTAAAAGGGATGGGAGTTATGGAAAATGCCTATTAGGTACCCACTTTTGTTTTGAAACTCTTTTCAACCAATTGTAGGTCACCAAGCAATATTCATCTCAGTTCTAACTAATTTTAGGACTTCATCGAAAGTAAAGGAATAGACGATAACGGATTTCAGTCAATAACAAATAAACATGCTTCCCCGGGTTTGTGTTTAATGCAACCCTGGATCTAGCAATCAAGAAACCCAACCTCCAGGCCGAACTAGCATTAAGGAAAATATCTCGCATCAATGCCGAGGAGCTGTGGAAATAAACGTCTCCTGATTCCTACGAAATATTCAACACTTTCTTTTCTTAAAAATAGCGAAAATAAAAAGCAATGAAAATGAATGATTGCTCTTAGTGTTTATTTGCACTTAAAATGTTGAAAGCATTGGCAGCAACTAATTCGCAAACTGACTTAAACAATTTCACAGAATAATTAACAAGCGCCAATTCTAGGAACCCAACCTCCTCCACGCCGAACTAGCTTTAAGAAAAATATCTCGCGTCCATATTGTCTCACTTCTAGGTGGTTGTTTCCCGCTCGATGCGATCCTACCCCTCTCCTTTCTGCGTTGCAGTCATTAACATGCGAACTTGAGGAAAAAAAGACTTGCCCGGAGACGGCGTCGCGTCGCTTGTCTTGGTGGGTCGCTGGGGCGGAAGATAGGAGTAGTCCATGGTCTGATTCGGGAGTTTTGCCGGGCGAACGGGGGTGGAAGGGGTTCCTCCATACATTTCCTCCCCTACCCTCTTGAACGCAAACCCCTCCTGACACCACTGCCCTCTTCCTTTCATCCGGAACATCCCCTTTAAGCCGAAAGAGGGTGAATGGAGGGGGAGTTCGCCGGCGTGAGCGATTTTACCTCGGCTCGGTTGAAGAAGTGGCGGACCCGATGTGCGAAGGTGGGGAGGGAAGCCCGTCGCTCGCTCCAGAGTCGATGGGAAGGAAAGCCGACGAGAGCAGGTAGGGCTGTGTGAACCGCCGCTGGTGAGTTTATAACGTAAGCATTTGAGCGCGCTCTCTGTCGTGGAAATACGAAGCGAACAAAGTGGGCTAATGCATCTCGTTGAGTTGCACATTCGAGAGTGCAAAGAGCAGGCATACATTGTGGAACTTCATCACAGCATGAGGTTAGTATGGAAATAGCCAATACATAGTCAAAAATGTCAGACCCCAACGATGATCAAGTGACGTAAAATTACGTAACTGGAACTAGGAGAAACCAAGTTTACACAAAAATTACATCTTGTTACACCAATATTCATCTCAATCTCACAAGAATATCGGATTTTATATTCTATAAAAATCTTAAATAGATCGTATTTAAAAAAAGAAGCAGTCATCATATTAATGATGCAGTCATGCATCACATGGCATCTTCATTTCTAAATTTTTAGCTAACCTCAAACTTCAAGGAAATTGGCTCCCCGTCGGAAGTAATAGCTCCGCAAGAGGATACAGCACTTTAGTGGCGTTACTTTGCTGGATCCAGGAAACTTCTGGATCTTTCACATTATTTTTCGTTTGGTGACAGCGTGTACCCCGAGATATCATCAACGTGTTATAACATTCCTCACTGCAGGTACAAAACTGTAGACTCCATTGTGGCAAATTCTTGGTAGAAACTTGAATCTTCCCTTCATATAATAGTACCTTTGAGGTGATGCTAACTTTAGAAATGAGAGCAGTGATATATTTTAGAGGCAATTTTCCTTGATACGAGCATGGCTTCACGTTGGAGAATATATCACTCAAAACTCTCAACATGCTTTATATAGGAAAATGCATCCAGTAACTGATCACGATGATAACACTTTTAAATATAATTAGGTAAGTTATGTTTTAAAATGAGAAACCGTATTAAAATGCACAGTAGAATACAAATAATGTGAATTAATGGTCGACTAGATGAACTTTATTCCTCCAGTGAGTTTAGTAGAGAAACAATGATACATCCATTTCGCACGCCTTGAATACAGGAAACTACTCGTTAGGTAAAAAGAATAAACTACGTATCCTTCAAAACTATCTGATTTTTTTCTAATTTTCTTCCTTCATTTTTCAGCCACTTACTCCTATAAGATGAGATTTATAGGCGAAAACTTTTGACCAGTCTCAGCCAAAACAAATTTTCTGCGGCTGACCCACAAACAAGGAAACGGCCTGGAAGACAAAGGATAGCCAAAGTTTTTAAGATCATACACGCTCGTAAATTCCTAGCTTCTGGCCACATCAACCTCATAAATTCTCTGAAGGAGGACAATTTCAGGTTCACTAAAAGGCGTCGCCTTCCGAAAACTTCAGCCTAACTCCAGTTAAAATATTAATAGAAATCAAATTAATAAGTAAAAAGGCAAAATTAATACTCTAGCAAAATTAATAGAAATATCAAATAGATGATATTAAATGGCGTAAATGAAGAACTTTGATTATGATTATCCCTCATATTGATTACAAATATATTCACACATACGAATTCTCACATACGAATGAACTATTAAACAAAAATGGATGCAACAAAGATCATTCGTCTATTACCTGTGGCATTAATTATAAAAACTTCTAATTTCATTTGAAAATGCGTTAATACCAAAAATTCCTGATAAAAGATTACACAAGAACAAATTGAAAAGAATGACGAATAAAAGTTGTAAGAGCATATTCGAGCCCATGGTATAATTTATTCAGGTAAAGGGGAATTTTTTACTCTGAAATTCTCAAATTTATATTACAAATTTCATAATGATTACAAATCACTGCCACTACAGCTAGTTACCATAAGAAATCCGGCGTTATGCTCGGGGAGCCCAAAGACCCCGAAATATATGGCACTTTGCAAGTCAAATTCCTGCGGGCGTGTCTTTAAATCCCCTTTAAAAAGTTTCAGTAAGCTCCGAAACCAGATTATTGCGAAGGGTGCTCGAGGAATGATAAAAAGAATCCCTGCCACGCCTGAAACACAAGATAAATAAAGAATGGGTGAAAATGAGCTTAATGCAAAACTTTGGGGATGACAAGCACTCCGCCTTTACCGGAACATGAAGGAGACAAGGAAAAAAAAACTTCCTTTCACAGATAAGGCAGAATTACGAAGGATCCCTAACGATGCATTGTTTAAAAAAAAAATTTTCGGAGTTCTAGAACGACAGGGAACCGTCGTCAAAAAACTAAAAGAAATCCACTAACAATTGAAAACTTGAAATACGCTGTGAAAAGTCCAAGCTTTTGAAGATTGGATCGCCAAAAGCTATATTAATGAATGTCTTCCCGTCACAGACTCGCACTTCGTTTAGATCGCGGGCATAAAAAGACAAGAAAAATTCTCACTACTTTCTCAACTCACCATCTCACTTTTTATAGTTTCACCAATATTGGCTTTTGGTAAAGTGTCCCAACCAAAAAACAAACGCACCAGATAACTTCAAAGACCTATAAAAATTCGCAATATTAACTCAAGCATCATTTTCATAAATTTCAGAGCACATTTTATGGCTCAACAGGGATAAATAGATGCACCAAAATATTTTGTAGCTAGTTATAAATGCGAAACATTAACCAAATTATACGCTCATTCGATATCTTCGCGGTTATGAAGTGGGTATCCCGAGGTATAAATGAGGTGGGTATTATGAGAAAATTACACAGCCAAGCTTTGAAGAGGCTGACTTATTTTTTTACGGTTTCGTCGGAGAATAATCGAGATCCGTTGAAAGGACTCGCTCTGAAGTTTTCGTCATTATCATATTTCCCCATTACACCACGCTTTTCACCGCGACGTAAAATAGCAGACAAATTCCTCGGAAAGCCAAATAACCAGAGTTTTAACAGCCCCCCCCCCTTCCCTCCTTCCTCGCTAAAGGCTCCACTGGATCTGATCTTTCCCGTCTCGCCCTCTTTCCCACAGAGCTAGTCGGTGAAGCGCTTTCAATACGGGCCAAATGAACCGCTGGCGACACCTAAATTCACTTCGCTCGAAAAGCGAGGAGAACAAAAGGGCAGCATTGCGGTCTGAGGTTTAATTTGCTTCTATAAATGATTATTCTCCTCCTTAAGGGCGAAGTTCGTGGATCGCCAAATGTATCGGATATTTTGCCAAAAAAATGAGGAAATGTTGCAGCTAGAATGATAATTTCATCAAAGCAAATGTAACTCTAACTTTACAGGCACATTCAAAATATGTTATATTCAGTCCCAAAATGAATACATTAGTAAGACTTCCTCTCGAATCAACGGAGATAATAGCACGGTTTTATGCAAACTAAAGGGAATATATAACCCCGATTATTTTAGCGTAGTAAGGCTTAGCCTATTCTTAGGTTCCCCTTTCCCTAATCCCACCAACTTCCTTGAAATGAAAAAGCATTCAACAAAATTGTATCGGTAGATAATTATCATGAACATAAATTCTATGGCTTTCAGTTTGTGTCAACATAGCTATTCCTGATAGACAATCTCGACTAGCCTTATAATCGAATGATCCTTTCTTAGGCACTGCATTTAGTAATTTTTTAGTTCGCAGTCACTTGCAGGGGTGAAAATGTTACTATACGAATGTAACAGTACGTGTATAAAACATTATTTTCTCATTCAATCTTAGATCACGAAAATTCCATGAATATAAGGGAAATTGAAAATTGCAGGTAGGTATTCAGCAAAGTAGCCAAGGTAATTCAAAATAGTATTTTTAATATTATAGCAGGGCAATAAATCCTATCTGGAAATCAAAGTAGCCACACTTTCAGCTTCACCTCACCAGACCAAGGTAAAGGAGAATTTCGCAGCCATAGTCACCTGTAACTAGTTCGATAGCGCGGAGGTGAATTTGAGACGCTTTATTAAGGCCACAGGAAGAGTGTTACTCTTCCGTCAGAACTACGAGACGAGGGAGGAAAACAGCGTTTAGCCTTTCGCTTACACGGAAGCGCAGTGTTTGAGACGCAGTCGCGCTACGTCGAAGTTAGGGTCAGACATCAGAGGGAGGGAGGGGGTTTATGGCGAATAGGGTGAATCGGGGGAGGGGGAGAGGGGTACCTCGGAAGCGCCATCAAAGGGTTATTCCGTTTTTATTGTCCTTACGACGTGAATTCTATCTCCCCTCCAACACTTCGCTTTCCCCCCCTCCCCTCATCCTCTCTCCCCTCTCCCTTTCTCCCTCTCCTCACCCTGACCCCCACCACCATCGCTCCGTCGTCTGTGTGACTTATCGCCGGCGGAGAGTCGTTTTGCTGAACTGTGCCATTCATTCGAGTGGGTAAATCAACACCAAAGTGGTTCGTTCCGACTACATGCGGCCCCTCCGCACTCCGAAAGCGACGCGACCGCGATGATAAACGTACATGCCTTCGAAAGAAACGTTGAAAAAAAAGGAAATACCATGCAAGGGATAACGGGTAGAAATAGATGTTAGCGTTCCAGTTGGACACTATTCCAAGAATTCTGATGAACCACCTAACCTGACCAACACTCGGCGGTGTGCCCTGACGAGTACAATTTAAAGAGAAAAATTGCTTTCGGAATAATTTTTACGCTTATCTCTGGAATTTAAAGAAGTCCTCGCCATATGAAATTATCTTATGATACAATACTTTCGTAAAAAAATTGATATTGTAGGAATTAAATATTTTCTCGAGTCAACCACTCAGGTAACTACTCTACCACTACCAAAGCTTGGGAGTTAGCTAAACGACCAAAAAATTATAAAAATCATTTACAGCTACTCTACCATGAAAATAATTCAATAGCATACAATTCGTAAATAAATGTATGAATTTGTCTCAATATACTAAGATACGAGCAACATTAAACTGGTCTGTTTCTATTGCACCAGATTTGCCTTCACTCAAAAAATATCTCGGGACTGGAAAAATTTCACATTTTTAATTCTTCAGAATCAATCAGCATAAATCGATAACTCCACATTAAATGCTAATGCATATCGTTGATCGTTGGATTAAACTCAATATGACGAAAAGAGTAAGATTATAACGATGAGGCAATTTGATGATAATGTTTTAATACTGAACAAGGCACGGTTAACACACCTCAGGCAAGAAGATTTTGTCATACCATGCAAGACATATTCATGTATTATCTCTCTCTCTCTCTATTAAATTGCATCACTGATGACAAGGAGACACTAAGGATGAAGGACTGGCGTCCACGTAGAAGAGAAAAATTCCACGAAAAAACGTCACTACTTTGCGTCAACTGAGTCGTTTATCGCCGAAAATTTACATTCCTCGGAGCGGATGAAATAATGTATTCAAATCCGTCTCCAAACATCACCTGCGGTGAGGAGGTATACGCACTCTGTCTTCTCATACAGCTCTCGTGTGGAATGACAGGTATCCATGTCCGCAAGCCACTCAGGAAAGAAACACGGCAATTCACCTCTGGGATGGTTCAATGCACCGATTAAGCCTCAAGAGTAGGAATATCGTGCGACAGAGCTTTATTTTAAAAAAGGAGCACAGTGTCAGCTTAAAAATAAAACAGAAAAAAAATGGAACGAATAAAACCCTTCCCTGAAAACCATAAATTCCACCTGGGAGTCTGGTGGATTTAATTTGCAAGCTTGACAGCGCAGTAGCCCCTCGTTAATTTTATGAGAGGAGGTCATCCTGATACTCGGGCGCCACTACTGGAGAAGGCGAGGTCATCGGTATTTTTAAAAATGCACCGTGATTATTCCACGTGAACCAAGGACAATCATCAATATGTCAGAATGCTATACAAAATGTCAGAAAGCTTGGCTATCCATAGAAGTCCTCGATAAATTGCAGAGAAAATAACCCGAACAATGGAGAACAAAACTTTTAAGATGAACTTCTACACCTGATGAAGTTACAATGAAACCAGTTTTTTATTTAAGATGGGACTGAACACCAGGAAAAAGAGTGCTTGAATGGAATAAGTACTCGAAAACATCAATACTAACCCTTTAAGTTGTCTCCGAAATTTTGGGAACAAGGAGAAAATTCTACCGACGATATTCCTTGTTTACGTTTTCACTTACAACATTTTCACTCGTAAAAACTTATTTAAATATTTTAGACTTAAAAAATATATATTCACTTGAAAAGGATATCCTATTTCTCAAAATCAGCAAATGAGTAAACTCATTAAATTGGCATTTAATCGAAAAAGGAGAACGTGAACGATAATAAATGATGATAGATTAGGAATGAATACATTTTTGTGTCAAAATACGATCATCGAGACTTCCGTGGTGGTTTTGTGGACGAGAAAAGCTTGTTGAGAGATTAAAATACCCTTCCATAGCCTTTCAAAGAGAAGAAATAGGATTGCTATCACAAAAAGAAAACCGTTTTTGAATTTTTTGTGAGTGGGTTTTCAAATTGTATAAGGAAAAAATATGCTTTATGAAAGAGTTTCAAACGTAAATTAAATCCTAACAACTCAGGTGGCCACTAATCGTTTGAATCAATAGAAATTTAATTATTTTGAGAGGTAAATATTCCAAATCTGTTCATATTTATAAAATAATAGCATTAGTCAAAATTACTTATAGCATTTTAAAAAAATCCGAAAAACACCCAATGGACTTATTTCAGTTGAATGACAGAGGGTTTCAGGCATTTCAAAATCGTTTGGATAATACGTGCCTGCAGTAAAAATCCATTTTTTTTTTAAACCATTCATATCCACTGAATGTTCATTTTGAAAGACTGCATTTGAAGTAATATTTACGAAAACAGCCAGATTCGAATAAAACTCTTCCGAGTAAAGCCTAACCTTGTACTTACATCGAGACTGCATACGTATCGTAATCCGTCTAACTAGATGAACAGCGACAGGAATGCAGACATTTAACGTTTTCAAGAGAATATTTTGGAATACATATCCACGACAGCAGTCCTATTCGAACAGAACGTATCGCGAGTAGAACCCAATTTAAAAAAAGAGGCCGTGGTTACACCCGTGCCCTGCGAACCCTTTCTTTTTTAGATAGAAGAAGATTAGATATGGACTGACGTTGTTTTCGGAAAAGAATGTTTTCGAGTCGCGATGCCATGTATGCCCAGTGCAGTTCTTTCCGCGGTCGGGAGTTCAAAGGGGCAAACGACGATCCGAACAGGTCTCGCAGCGATGAACACTGCTCAATTCCAATCGGAGGTAACCACCAAAGAGCACGCACAAAACTGCTCACGCTCGATCCAACGCACTCGGGCGATCAATATCCTCCCACCCTCACCCCCCCCCCCCCCATCATCGAAAGGGAGCTACTCTCGAGAGCAAACCAAAAGTTCAAGTCGCCGCGCTCTGCCGGATTTCAATTTGGTACAGTTACACGCTCAATGACAGACTCCATATCCCTCCCTCGGGAGAGGCAATCGAGGGCCGAGGTTAGAGTGAGTCCTGTTCCTTTAGGAGGCAGCGAGAACGCCGACATATGGGTAATTGAAGGAAATAAAGGAGCGGGCAGAATTTTTACTACTAGAATTATCGCCGTATGCAGTCATTTAATTTGTTACATATTTTTATACCATTACTCACACAAATAAAAAATATCTATCCCTTATCACTTTTCAAATATATGTAATTTCTAACACATCTTTACTTTCACTCGTTCACACATCATATGTATTTCCTAATACTGCAAATCTATGCACCAGATATCTTTTTTTAGAAACGTCAATTTCCCACAATACGAAGTTAGCACAAGTAAAACTATAAAAAATAAATCATCAGCAATAATGAAGGCACAAATAATTATTCACCACTTGTTTTGAATTATTATTACCGGTAAAACGGGGTGAATAGAAACAGTTTTCAACTTTGGTTTGAAATTTTGCATATTTGTAGTTGTTCCATATAAACATTTTTTTGCCCAAACACAGGTCTCTGTTATAGCTATTTGTTTATAGTATTTAATTTTTTAAATTTTATTTGATTTTACAGAAAAAAAATTAAAACATTGTACTTCAATTTTATGTTTTTTTCCATTGAAAAGAATCGGGGGTGAATGGAAACAGTTAAATATGGTATTTTTAATTTGTAATGGATAAATACAAATTCATTTCTCAACATAATGATTTAATTCAGTACATAAACAAAAGAAGTTACATAACTGTAAGTAAACAAATTGAATAGGTAGACAATTACCGTATTTAACTAGATTAAATTATGATAAATAAATTGTAAGATCAGACCGGTCATCTTTGAAATATTTTTCTTGCGGGGTGAATAAAACACTAAAAATGATTTGTTTCTATTCACCTCATAAATTCTGAACACCTAACCTAAAAAATATGAATAATTTTTGAAATAATATTGTTAAAGTTAAAGCTTAAAATAAGCCTGAATCTTTTATATGAATAATTAAACTATTTTTTTACAGCTATTTACTTTTAAGAACACTACGTATTCTGACTTACCTGGAAAGTTCAAAGTGGATAAAAAAACAAGAATCACGTGGTAAAATTCAATATGACAAATAAACAGGAACCAGAGCTGCCAACCAAACAAACCATTATTTCACTTTCAGCCAAAACTGCACCAACCTAAAAAATAATAATAGTTTCCGCTATTTACAGATAGTTATGTAGGAAATAGATTATGCATAAAAAAAGAAGTTTCGTTTCTATTCACCCCAATGTTTCTTTTCACCCCGTTCTACGGTACTTAATATCTAGTACAGTGCACTCCAAGCAGGATAAAACAATTTTGTACAGTTACACGCACAGTGACGGAATTCATCCCTCCCTCGGGAAAGGCTATTGAGTGCCGAGGTCGGAGTGAATTAAGTTCCTTTAGAAGGTGGTGAGAATGCGGAAAAATGGGTAAATAATGGAGATAAAGGAGCGTTCAGAACTTTTACATCTAGAATTATGCAATACGCGGAATTTTGATGGTTTATAAATTTTTTCCTTTACTTTCTCTAATAAATAAAAGATACCTATACCTGATCACTTTTCAAATAGATACAATATCTAACATCTTTTAACTATTCTTTGACAGCTCGTAAAGAGCAGATATTTAGAGCTGTTCTATAAACTGTTCTGTAATGAGATTGGAATGATAACACATCGTCCCATTCTCTTGCTACTAAATTAACACATATAATACTTTTAAAAAGAAACGATCAGCAATAATGAAGATAAAAATAATAATTCATCACTTAGTTTGAATTATTATTTAGTCACTAATACAGTGCACTCTACGCAGATTAAAATAATTTAGTAAAGTTACACGCTCAGTGACAGACACTTCATTCCTCCCTCCAGCTCATCTTCACCCTTTAGAAAGGCGACACCTGCCAGAGGTTGGAGCGAGTCATAGAGGAATTGTTCCTTTGAAGGTTAGCGAGGAATCTGTGGTATGCGAACCAATGGGATATTTTAAAGTGGGTTAGGGATGAGGGAATGGCAGTTAGATTTACTGCATAAAGCGATCGTATTCTATACTACGTTTTCTTATCTTTTATTAATTTAATATTTATATCCATTGCTGATTGTCAGCCCTATAGAATTTCCTCCATAACTTACCATCCGCTCTCCTAACAGCTAGAGGTTCCTAACATTACTTTTCTATAGAATTCTACATCTCTACTTCAGCATCCTTCTCTAGTTAAGATTTCAAATTAATTGTAATAAAACTGCATAACATATTTTAATGAGGGATTACGTTCAGTAATTACTCATAACTCAGAATCTAAATAATTCGAATTTTGTTCATTTTGATACACCGTTCATTTTCATCCAGATCAGTAAAAGAACAGTTCAAAAAGTTGTTCTTTGCCAACTGTATATTATATATATAACATATTTTCCATATTATTTCCTTTCCCTGCTCGAGCGAACGATTGAGGTTGACGCGCTTCTTATATTTTTTACTATATTACGCCGTAAATTAGTTTTACTCAGAGAAGTTTATACGTATTCAGTGCTGTCATTTTGATGCAGTCCCTATCGCTCTAAAAAGCATCTGCGATTCTAATCCGAGGTTCAAATATGTTCCACGATACTGTATTTTACGATTTCACAAAGGATATATCATTTATCAATTCATTCATCCATCACTTCCTTACGCGTAATAAATTTGCCATTAGTCCGAGTCGTGAATGTTGGTCGACACGTTTAACATTAGTCCATAGCTGCATTGTAAATACCTCGATACAATAAAATAGCACTGCGTACAAATAGGCCAGCATTTAATTTCAACATAATTTAGGTTGAGGATCGTTCTCTCTAAGAATATAACAAACTGCATCTCAAGTTTAATTAGTTTTATTTCGCCTATCGACTCACAATTTATTTTTACAATTACATACATCTTTTTAAAAAAATTTTCATATTACGTAACTAGTAACGTAGTGAGGTATAAAACATTAAAAAAAGATTTTTGACGTTTATCCATGGGTAATTAAATGGAGTGGTCACGATATATTTTGTTGAAAATGTTGTGAAATTGCATGTACTATCAAGTTAATCGACGCGGATGAAAGAGTTATTTCTTCACCAGTCCGAAAATAATTATTATATTCGTCCGTCGACTTACTCCGACCGAGTTAGAAATTCTTCCCCGACATTGTCAAACAACAATTCAATGATGCAAAAACAGGCTTTACGAGCAATTTTTGAAAACTATAGCAAATTACTTTTTTAATCGAACGTCTCAATGAATACGAGCGACCATAAAAACGCAATCGGTAAGATCAACGCGATAAGTGAAGTTAACATGACCGCCCAGATTAAAACGAACGCCCAGGGTTAAGGAATACCTCGAGGAAACAAACACCTAGACGAATCGTACGGGCAAGGGGGTCTATTGCGCGGCCTCTGCAGCCTTGAATACTCTGTAACGGCCATCACTTGTAACAACATCGCACTTGCTGGAGTAAGCTTGTGATTGTCCTATAGCTCAAAATACCTCCGCTTCTTCCTTTAGAATGACAATTCGTGCCATAGATTGGAGCGAGTTACAGAGGGATGGTAAAGAGGGGTGATGTAAAAATGGCCAATCAAAACCCGGGTGAGGGACAAGGAAGCCGCCAAAATTATTGCTAACCATGGAAGCATTACAATTAGTGGTCATGTGCTATCCTATGCTTTCTTCTTTTTATAATTCGTATGACTTTTATACCGCAATAACTAATAATGATTTTCACTGTTTCAATACAATATTCTTAGCATTTCCTCATTCATTCGCCTATCTACAACGAATTTTTATTGCTACAGCTCTATGGAATAGAAATTATCATTACTTAAATATCATCACCCTCTCAAAATATCAATTTCACACTTGCATATAAAGAGAAAAATGAAAATATGAGAACTAATCTATATACGAGAGTAATTATTAACTCAGTATAACCTATAATATTTTAGTCATGTAAAAGCCGATGTCTCCCGTAGGTGTTAACATTTATGTACAACTACACACTTACTTACATACGCATTAATAAAGACAATATTGCGGAACGAGTGATAGAGGTGACAGGAGACAATAGGAATGGCGTGAGGAAGCGGGTGGGGTGAAGTGGGATAGCGATAGGGATATCCAACCCTTCAATAGTTCCTACTTATCCCCTCTTTCCGCATCATCGTTCTAGAACATCCTTCCCAATTCAAAACGTAAAATTGGCTTTCTTACAGAAGTTGAGAAATAAAAGCAAAACAATAATTAATATACGATTATAATATACAACTCACGATGAACGGTAATAATTTATCCACTTTAACATCTCACAATATCGAATGCATAAAAAATTTGGAATTGTTACAGGCTAAATTTTTGAATCCATTCTCTACTAACTTGAAAGAGACAATTGCGGGCCGAGGTTAGAGCGAGTGACATCACTGTAGGGGGTAGCGGGTAAAAAAGAAATTGCTGACCTATGGGTAAATAAATAAGGAAGTATGGAAGAAGGATACGTAGGATTGGCAGGGAAGAGTGAACAATTTCAAATACAATTCATCATGATTATAGAAATTATCACAAATAAATATTCGATATTCTATATTTTCTCAAATATATCTTCAATTAAGTAGTTGATCGTTGCATTAACTAATCAATGACAATTTTTAATTAGTCTTGAAATCCACGATTGCCCGTCATCAATGCGAAGTTTCAACAGTCTTAGAGGATAACAGATTGGCGGGAAACAGATCATAGGGCCTTAGATTCTAATACCGGTAAATAGTTTTGACACCACACATAAAAATCCTCTTGTGGCAAGCGGCGATAGAAAGAAACTGCCCCTCCACCCTGTGTGAGTGAACTTCACGCGGATGAGGCTTACTTCGGGTTACGCACAACTCTAACCAGTCCAAACACGCCCTCTATGAGGAAATGAAAGTTATAGCCAAATGTTTAAGGTTTTAAAATTAATAAGTAACGTTATTCCACACAAAGCACTCCATTTCAAAAACGTTGATCCTAATTAAAAGAATACTCCGTGGTACCCCCCAAAAAATGGCTTTTCTGGGCTATGCTACCAGAGGGGTAGGTGATACAATGCGGACCCTAAAGACGCAAAAGCGAGGGGGGAGGGAGAGAGAGGAAGGTTACAGATAAGGGGTTAGGATAAGAGAGAGCGAGAGATAGGGAGAGAAAGATCGTGTCGAAGCATGCAAGGGACGAGTCAACGGCTTCAAAAGGCGAGGGGCCCGAAAGGCCCGAACAGAGCGAAGGAAGGAATCCAGAGGCCGGGAATCGTCTCGAGTGAAATCGAGGAGAGTCGGAATACGAAATGGAGATTATCTCGGAGGGATGGAGGAAGGGTTAGATGGAGGGGGGTTGGACTGAGAGAAATAGCCCGTCGGAGATGGAGTGGAGGAGAGAAAACGTTGGAGACGGGAGAGGTCTATTGGCGTGGGTGGGAAGAAAAAAGTATTCCATGGGCTTATGTTGGGGAGTGGAGGTAGACCCAAATTCTTCGAGGAGGTCTCCGGGCCTTATGGCAGAATGAGAAAATATCAAAAAATTTTCGCTGCCAGCTCAAATCTCAAAATGTAAATGAAGATGTTAGTTTGAGTGATTCCTGTAAGCAGAATGACTTCTGCAGTGGCGCATGCAAAACAATAGCGTCAATCAAGTAGGCAAAAAAGCATGTTTGACAACCTGAATTCATCGACTTAATTGCACAATGGAAATACCACAGAAATTCTACCCTCGTTCATTACTTCGATCGAATTCTTTCACCAGCTTCAAAGTTTTATATGTAGGAGCGAACAGGATGGCACAAAGGTTATGTACTCCCCTTGTCACTGCTCATATAAAACCGTAGGCAAAACGGCAAGTGCAGCATTGTGGGGAAACCTAAATGTTTACAAAGAATTCATTATTTCTTAAAAATAAGATCAGACCTGCATTTCGATGAGGGGGAGTTTGGACAGAGAGAAATGGCCCATTGGAGATGAGGGGCGGGCAAAAAACATTCGGGACGGGAGAGGTCTATTGGGGTGCGGAGGAAGACCCAAATTCCGCGCCTCGCGAGCAGCCTCAATTTGCCACAAACAGACACACACACTGATATTCTTCCGAGGAAGTGAACCGTCGGTGCCCACAAAAAAAATAGAAGGCAGGTGCAGCATTCCGTGAGTGACAAATCGAGGAGTCTTACCCAACGTGTCCTTCCTTACGTAGAGGGAACGCACGCAATTTAATCAAGTAAATTACTTTGCAGCGAGTACACTAAGATCCAACTCGGTTCTTTGAATGCTTCCGCAAGTTTAACTTGAGTTTATCTTAAATTTAAATCGTAAATTTTGTCAAGATAAAAGTGTCTGCAGGATTCTAAGTGTCGAAAATGTAATTTTATTTCATCTCTTATAAAAATTACCGTTTTTACACATTAGTATTCAATTCTAAGCAAACATGCTAAAATTTCTAGAGTCGATTTACAATGGAATTTAATGCGAATCCATTTTCCTCATAACGACTTGACACTTTGAAATCGAAGCTTATATATTACCAAATATCATCCTTTCTCACTGCCTACTCGAATGATAAACTATGAATAAATTTGCAGGTTTAAGTGCTTCCGTTAACATTAATAGTTCCTGCAGCGGTGCTTAAATAACAATTGTGTCAGTTAAGCAGGCAAGTACGCATAGGTCTCATAATCTACTTAAATTCACAAAAAAATTGCCACAGAAATTCTACCCTTTTTCATTAACTATATGGAATTCTTTCACTAAGTTTAAAGTTTGATATATTGGAAGCAGAGTGGATCAACATAATAATAATGCCCGTGTTAACTCTTATACCAAACCTTAAAAAACGACAGTGCAATATTATGAATAAAACTGGTAGTTTATAAAGATCTCATCACTTAATAAAATAATGGCCTGATCTGGAGTCAAATCAGAATCATTACTCATTTTTCAAATTAAATATAGATGAGTTTTACCTGGTAGATTTCTCGCTCTTATATGTGTACGGTTATTTGTGTTCTGCATTAAAACAGGGAATTAATATCGCAGCGCCAAACATCGTTTATCGCAGTTCTTCATGTAATTTAGACATAGATAAAGTAAATTCCAATCAGTCCGCGGGGAAAGATTCCTGAATTAATTGCTCTTACGCAGCATTACTTTAAGAAAGTTGCAGATTCCTTGAGCGCCTTCAGGAAAAATTTTCCAAAGAGGAATTTCCGCATGAAGCACATTATGTTTCTTCTTCGAAAACTAATAAGAAGTACCGAAGAGATAAATCTGAATGATGATTTAGGAAAAGTAACCGGCCCTGATGTTATTTGAGGTGATGAACGCACTAGAAAGATTTTCCGGGAAAAGTTAATTGAGTTGTAATCAGTATGAAACAAGTCATCATCATCACTGGTCAACAATCCTAGGATTGGTTTGACGCAGCTCTCCACTCAATTCTCCTATCAGCTAATCTTTTCACTCCTACGTATTTCTTCTCTTTCACATCTCTCTTTACTTGTTCCATATATTTTGTTCAAGGTCTTCCTTTTCCATTCTTACCTTCCACCTGTCCTTCGACGAATGTCTTCATCAGGCCATCATGTCTCAAGATGTGGTCTATAAGGTTGTTCCGTCTTCTTATTAAGGTTTTCATGAGGCTTCTCTTCTCTCCTACCCTAACGGTACGAAATTCAAGTTTTTCTGCCACCAATTGGACGAAATTCAAAACATAAATGCGACACGTAATTTTCTGGATTAATTCCAGGTGTCAGTGTAAAAAGGTACTAGAAAAAGGCATAAGCCTTGGCAAGAATTTAAAAAGTGGCTCTCTAAAAAACATAAATTTTCTCCACAAAGCAAAGAGATAAGAAAGATCGAGCAGCTGTTTTTACAGTTAATTTAAGAAAACAAACGTAAGAATCCTTAACGTTATCCCAAAAGAAATAATGCCGTGATGATCACATCAAACCTTTCCAACTCCGCACATTCAATAAATGTGTGTGAAGTTTTATCGTATTTTTTAAGGCATTTACAGGTGCTAAAAGTTCGTCAACTACCAAAGAGGGTTTTCTGCTTTTGGTTATACGAGTGGTGCCAAATTTTACGGATATTGGAGACAATTTCTTTTTCTATTAATATAAAGAGGCCGTAGAGATCTTTTCCCTTTATTTATTTATTTTCCGGTGTTATATCACGTTGCATTTACAGGCGTTGTAATCGAAAATAATTGCAATCCAAAAACCGAAAATGAATTTTTGGATATAGCAAATGAACCTGATTAACATACCTAACTTTTCCGTGACAATCACCAGTCCTTCAGTCTTTTACAATATTCCAAAATAATTACTTCACTACCCACTTCCCATCAAGATTAAATCCATATTCTGTATGAATTTCTCCTCTATTAATTCTCCAAAGGTGCAATAATATGATAAACACATGTACAGGGATTAAGTACATTAAAAATATACATATTTAAAAATTTGAACCTAACTTATTCAGCATAAAAGTTTTCAAACACGCCAATAAACGTAAACGGGATTTATTAATGTACTGCTCAGGCTATGAAAGCTGGGCACATAGTGGCAGATTAAAAGAAGCAAAGAAATTAAACATTATTCATCATTCTATGAATTTCTTTATCACTTAAGGGGCTACACAATACTTTAAATTGAAGAACAACAAAAATTTAACCATTAAAATCGAAGGTGATACTTCTGGTCATTGATAATTCTAGGGGATTTAACAATATTAAAGGAGTAATTTCTGAGCGAGATTATATCCCGAGGCATATATCAAAATAAAAGTGCTTCGGTCATCGCAAACTTAAATTTAATTAACAAAAAGCCATTAAGGTAAATAATTGAAAATAATTTTTGTGCTGATAATTGGTGTAGAAAGAAAAAAATAACGGTGTGAATAGTACTAGCTGTGAATGAATGATTTATACCTCAGCGACCATTAAACACAGTTATTAAGGGCGTGGTGCTGCAAGCCGAGACACTAAATAAAAGAACGTAACGTTTCCCTCCTCACTGGTGAAAATGGATTTTAATATTTCCTAGTCTTGAAGAATGGCACGAATATCCTATATAAATGGCGCAAAGGGTCATGTACGCAGTTCCAACTGCATTTTGGAAATATTCAAAGTTAGAGAAATTACTAACACTTTAGAATTTAGTATACCGCAATGCACATACTTTTACGAGCCATTATTCTGTGAGGAGAAAGAAAAACATGGAGTACCATGTCAAAACTGAAACTTTAACTGAAAAATCATGCCATAATGCTTAAGATAGCGGGTAAAATATGTTTTATGCACAATGTTTACGAGCCATTATTCTGTATGGAGAAATAAAAACATGGAATACCATGTCAAAACTGAAACTTAACTGAAAAATCATGCTATAATGCTTAAGATAGCGGGTAAAATATGTTTTGTTCCACAAAAATTAACTAGGTATTACGTAACAACAACGCTTCCTTCAATATCTAGCCAAGTGCCAATGTTCACTTGTACCCATTATCCACGGAAAAGATAAATTCTTCTTGAAAACTATGTTTCGGACGTTATAAAATCGCTTCGTTCTAAGGCTGAGGAAATACAACGCGAACTATAAGTTTCAAAATAGTAAGATAAATAGCTTACTTATGAGAAACGCCCAACTGAATATAAGTGAACAATGGTAATGGAATCTTATATGAATTGCACTAAACATAAATTTCCCTGACTAAAAGTGTCTTCCTTTCAGAGTATATGCCGCGAATTGGAAGAGTAGCTTCCAAATCTCCGACGTACTTAAATATTCACTGATCTAATATGCATGTAATAATGCAAAATTTAAAAAATATCGGTTCCCTTAATTAATGGAGTTCCCTTCGTTTATTTAGTATCTTTTTTTTTGAATAAAATAAGATTTTCTGTAGAAAAATTAACTATTTCATAATTAACTATGATACCCTTCGAACATAACAGTTTAACAGAAGGCCGTTTTTATGATTTCATGTCATAGTACTAGGTATTCCAAAAAAACTCGAAGGAATATATAAATATGGCTCCATACAGCTTTGTGAATAAACTTTGCTGTACGAACTACTGGCTACACACATTCCTCTTCCCTAGTGCTGTGAAAGGCAAAGCGAAATCAAGCGTGTCAAAAATGATTCCTAAGATAAATCAGGTCAACTGGAGGCGATATGCTAAGGATAGAACTTTGGTGGCGTGGGAGTGGCAGCAAGATTTTTACATCCGTCTTGCCTCTGCTTGAATCTCTCAGCAACTCAAGTACCCTGAAAGAGCTTTTAGCATTCAAAAACCATTAGCCTACTAAGCGAGGTATTATATATTATTGGATCGGGGTAAAGATACAACGATTTGGCCTTTGTAAATTTCCTTAAAGGATATTCTCATTAAAATGAAGGAAATATAAAAATTAACTGTGATCGAGTTTTCCATTGCAAGACGCATTAAGTTACACGTCCACAAAATTAACAATGAAAGAATTAAGTTTATATAGTGAAGGCCAAGAATAAGCAATTCATATATTAGCAGTCTTGAGAAAAGGTAGATGCGGCATGCTGGAAGCACGAAAATCTATAGCCAACGATTCACTCTTTCGTTGAACAAAAGTTATGATAAAGAATTTAAAATAAATCACAATTTCAAATTGACATTTTTTTTTAGAATTATAAATCGCTAAATGATAACTGAGGAAACTAGCAAACGCCTCTGAAACAGCGTTGGTAGCTTAAAAGTAGCCCCGAAGGACGATGTTCTATAATTGCACCATGATCGGCCGGCTCGCCTGGACTTCGCAAGACTTTGCCGTTCCAAGCCATCCTTTAACTGCCACGGTCGATACCTGAAATTAGCATAACATTAAAGAGATTTCGGAGGGACTCGCATGCTAAGTAACGGCTCGGATCTACGGATAATTTTCACGTGCATAATACATAGCGAACTTCAAGGAAGCTGACGGTGACCTAAGTACTGAAGAAACTCTACGGAGGAATCTCCCTATGGAGTCACTTGAAAAGCCATGTAAGGAATTTAGTTCTCTTTAAAGGAGCCGAGAACTGATTTTCCCCAATTTCTTAAAAGTGTTTTTATTGATTAAAGGATAATGAAGTCAAACGTAGGAAAGTGAAAGAAAAAAATTGATGATTTGAAATTTTAGGAGTACCTAATGCAGTATCTGATGAATTTTTGCGATCATTGTGAATCTAAAAGTCGGTTAAGGATCGCATATACAACTAAAACAATTTTTACACTAAAATGTAAACGATAACTTTTTTTACCTAAAATTCTACCAATACATCTGATTTATTAAGTTACCAGATCGATACATATAAGATGTGTAATTTTAATTCAATGCGCAAGTAAAAAATCAATTTTTAGAATCGAATGGTACTTTTCTTTCAATATTATACGTATCGAAAAGAAAGCGGTAAAACTAAAGGGAAATTAGTGTTTCCAAACAGTTTTCATAGAAACTTATACTTGATCAAGGCTAGAATGATTGACCAAATACAGAAATTTGTATCTTAGAAAATGTTACGATACTTAAAATAGGGAAAGACGAGTACAAAATTATAATGATATTAGATTCATAAGCTACATTAAGCCCTCTGAAAACTGTTCTATATAAACGTCTACTAGTGCAATGAGAAACTTTCAGAAGGAAAAATTGTGAGGAACGTAAATAAAAACCTTACAACATTTTATAAATTCTTTCCAAGGGAAGAGAGGAATAATCACATTCACTGCATGTGTCTAGAAGAAGTCGTTTGATGAACGAAAAAGGAAGGAGAAAATGAACATCAATGGTTGAAATCTTCCACAAATATGACCGTACGAACATTGAGCTAAGGTAGAGGAAAATTGTTCTTACAACAATTGCATTTGAAACAAGAAAAGAAAGGATCCTCAAATTGCATCATGGAAATGCTGAAATTCCCTGACCATTTAGAAATTGGGTTACGGGGGCTACATTACTCGTTGGATCGCATTTCTATTGAGAAATGGGCAATTATATTACTCTAGTTAAGTGATATAAGAATCAATTCTCTCCTTTGAAAGCTGCTCAATGAAGAGGTGGAATTAAATTATATTTATTTCCTTTCCTACATTTTTTTCCTCCCTTACGATGCACTCTATGTAATGGTTTCCACGAAATTCATCGCAAATGAGGAAGAAGTTTGGAATGAGGCCCAAGGGACCAGCTCAGGAATGGTCAAATGAATGTTCTAAGATTGAAGCGGAGAATTGGGCCAGCGGTAGACATAGGAATTAGGGAAGACTCGTAAAATATAATGGTCTGAAAACGACTCTGCGTCCCTCCGCGGCTCATAATTCCTTTGCAATGCAGAGAACGGGACGGGGGAAGTGGAGGCATTCGTAGTTTCAAAACGCAATCCTCCCGACGAGAAAAAGGGGAGTTAGTTCGCGAGGCAATCAAAATTTTACCACCAGAGGGCACGAAAAGTCACGGTCGTCATCGTTAAAATGGCGAATAGGTATATTTCTCCTTACATTTTCAGCGTCACGGGTGGATAATTTGAGTTGAAAGTATTGTAACTAACAATAAGACTAAGCCCTTCGATGGAACTGCCTGCGTGACTTCGGGGAAAACCGAGTTTCAGAGCCAGAAAGTTAAGGTAACGAAGAGATGGGACAACAAAACGCACCTTTTTACATTAAATAAGTAGCGAAAAAGTTCACATAATGCCTTGTTTCACTGGTAAAATAACAAAGAAAATTCAAGATTGCTAACTCACATAAAATACTATGCAATGTATTATCATTAAGGTTTTCATTTCACTAAACTAAGACCCAGCCATAGCTTTCGCATAAATTTCAATATTAGGTAGGGTGTTAAGTTTATGACGATGTAAAACACTTTAGCATATTTTTTTTAATTGTGATATTAATCTAGGTAACATATTTTGCCTTTTGTTCCTACCGTCCCGTAGTTCAGGCAAAACACAGCGATAAAATTAAGTATTTCGCCAGTTTTTTTCTTATTTCGCTGATACAGTTATGAGTAGGTATGTGGGGACCAGATATGGTTTCGTGACTTTGTATTTTATATTCTGTACATAAGTCTTTTATAAAGATATAATTTTTGGAGAGAAGAGAAAAATCGTAATCGTACTTTGTCCTCCATGACTGCAATGGATTATTTTAATAGGTGCTTAAGCTTCTCCTACATTTACCTACTCCACACTTTTTACACTTGATTATACCCATCAATCATTTTACCACCTTGCTTTCCCGCAGGAATTTTAGTAACCACATTTTAAGTTATCTCACGCGCTTAGTTTTAATTTAAACACTTGTATTCGCAAAGAGTATTAAATATATGCGACTCTTAGCCTGCTCCACAGCGTCGAGAATAAATTCCACTGGAATGGAAATAAACCCGAGGCGGAAGCACTCCTTCGTCTGCTCTCCCCGACTCCCAAAATGCCTCGGCCTCAAAACTCCAACCAAATTTCCACCTTCCGTGTCCGACCACCTTAGCCCTCGCAAAACCAAGCCCAACAAACCACCTCCCACCCCACCAAAGCACACCACGCGGCGAGGAAGGGAGCACATTCTCCGACTCATGCCGCCGCCGACTCAACCCTCCACCCGCCTCGGTGACGCCGATCACGTGATAACGGACGGAGTTGTGGGAGGGAGAAAAACTGACAATAGGGTAGGTGCTGCAAGGGGGAGACGAATGGAGAATGAATGGAGGGGAAGAGGGAAGTAGCCATACAGACGGAGAAAGAGAGAGAGAGAGGGATAATAATTTCGTGTGCGTCGTCAAAATAAAGGTGACTCAGGAAATCTGCCTAATGTTACTTTCAAGGAGAGGCCAAAAAAAGCTTTTCATGGCGCGCAAAAAATGCTTAGCTACCTTCATTTTTTCGCGTTATTTATCTTTCGCGGTTCCTTTTTTCACTCTCACCCAATAAAAATAAAATATAGGCATGGTATATGCACTTTTACGAATATTTCTAATTTTTATTTATATTCTTATTCTTACTTAAACCAAAATGGAGTTATGAATCTGCGTTTCCATAAATTAATTCATCATTCATTTACGGCAGATTTAAGATATCGTTTTATCTGCGTACATAATGAAACTGAAAGAAGGTTAATTGCACAGAAAAGGTAAATGAAAACAAAATTTTAAGGAAATTATGGCATCAATTTATTAGTTTTTATAATTATTTGCTTGAAAAAATATTGCTTTTTATTTTAGTTCCATGCCTTATACTAGTATCCTTTTTCTTCAAAAGGAAAATTTGTTCATAACTTTTTGTATTCAGCTAAATTTATTATCGCTTTTAAGGGGGGGGCACTTGCTCCCCTCTACCCCCCACCCCCCGCTGGTTACGCCCATGGGCCTAACCAAACCCCGTGTCGCTGTGCTGTGTGCTTGGCCTGTGTCCGGCAAGAATGAGCGCTGGAATACCTGGTGTGGAATCATCCCCTGCCACACACCCTGGTGGTGTCTTGCACGCTACTCGTTTGACGTAGATGTAAATTTATCATTTAAAATATTCATTCGAGAAGCATTAATCTTGGAGACAGGGTCTCACCCTTAGAAGGCTGTTTTATGGGCAGGTGTATCCACGTAGTTTACCTGGCTTACATAAATTACGCTCTTCTCAATGCCACAATAAAAAACTAGAAATGATTGACACTTATAGTTTACACTGACAGGAATGCATAAGCTCACGGGTAGATTTTGATATCAGGGGAGAGGGAGACACGCATGACGGTGGCACCAAAGGTTGTATTGCATACTAAAGAGATGTATTGAATGTGAGTTGGTCGCGTTTTTCCTAAACTGGCGTGAGGTCTGAACAGCACTATGAAAAGAAGGCTACCCTCAGCTAAATATTTATTAGGAATTATCAATATGATAATATTATATGAATTCCCTCACTATCGCCAATGCACTGTGTTATAAAAAACGGTATTCTACCATGACGCGATCTGTTCGAAAAGCTGTAACCAATTCTTTATAACGTCCATTTTAACGCCTCGAAAGCTACTGTGGTGAAAAATTTTAAATCAACATTATCAGGTCAATATAAATCCAAGTACGATATCAGAACGTAAAAAATGTCTCATTCAAACTAATATAATTCTGAGAGACACATCATAAAGTCCAATCTTATTACAGTTCGGTCGGCAATAAATCACGTGCATCAGATTTGGCAGTCAGCAAATAAAGCATTATTTATATAGTGCAAGTCTGTAATGCGTATCTTTATCAGATTAGGCATCATATTATTCAGGAAATGGATTCCGATAACAATGCAATCTGACACCTGATGCCATCTTAAATATTCATCACTGAAAAGGGCGTTTTTCATCAATGTAATATTATTTTCCAGGGATTTATTGTAAATGGCAATTTCGTCACAAAATATTCAACAAAAAATCAGGATGACGTTAAACTACTCATGAATAATACCCATAAAATAAAAAAAGCCTAATTCAGTCATCATACCTCCACCCATTTGGTAACCAGCATAAACCATTTGTATTTCATATCAAAGCGGGGAAGTAGAAAAGGTAAAGCGTACCTACGATAACAATTCAAGTCATTCTCAATTGTGAGGTAAGCCCAGCACGACTAGTATCTTGAATTCTATAATGAGGCATGAGGGATAAGGAATACTCGGAATAAGTTTTGATATAATCCGATTCACTGTAACATAACCTTACTTTCGAAATTTTCATAAATAAAGCGGTGCATTACCGATATAGCCTGCCATTGCAACGGGTTGGGTAATTGAGTCGCGTCTTAGTCTTCTATTCGACGAAATTTCTAATGAAAACCTGGTGCTTTCAGTAAATATGATACCGCATTATAACCAATGAGTTTATCAAAATTAGTTTTTGCACAACCTTTTTATGAAAAGCAAAATAATAATCAACTCTTTCGTATAAATAACCAGCTACAGAAGTTCCACAGGATCGCCTTCAGAGGTTTTCCTCTTATACCTTTCCTCATACACTGCGTCTCAAAGTTTCCTTTGTAATCCTTTATTTATGCTTCTTCTGTCGCATCACATTGATATTGATAAATTTTCCGTTTGGTTCCGTTTTCTTTAACCACTAGCCATCTCCGCGCCCCGTTGACATTTTCCATAACACGGATTATTCGCGCGGCACGTATTCTCGCCGTACCCCTCCGTAATTGGCGACTCGGCTTTTCACGTTGTCTTTTCCCCTCGTTCCTCGGATGGGCTCTCTGGGTAAAGGGGGCGTAATGGGAGAGAGAAGGAAATGAGGGGATGGAAAAGTCACGCTCCCTCCCGCTCTATCTCTCACACATACACACAAACACACGGGAAGGGAGAAGGTGGCAACAATGGCACCGGATAAGGGGTGGAGGGGAGGAAAAGGTAACCGTAATGGAAGGAAGGGGTGAGGAACGAGAGAGACAGAGTCAGTTCTGTTGCGTGGAGGCGACGAGCGACGGCTTTGTGGAAAGGGGAATTCTGGGAAGTCGTGTGTTGGCGTGCCTGTCGCCGAGGAGGCGCGCATCGCGAGAGAAGAGGCACGACACACGGGTCGTTGGGGCGAATACGGAGCTACCACATTCACAACTGCTTCCAGTGACGCTAAAAAAAATATTTGTACATACGAAATAAATGAAAGCGGTGCGGCAGGGAAGCAGACGGCCTTTGGAAAACGGTGGGGGAAGGAGGGCAGAAGGCCGAGGAGACGGAAGTTTCGCGTGCCCCGCAATGCGCCTCTCGTCATTACTCGGCACGGGAGGATCCGTCCATCCGTAGTGTCTGTTTTTAGACGCGCTGATATCTCTCCAAAGGGGTCAACGGAATCCCGCTCTCTCTCATTCATTGACCGAGGCTGCCGAAAATGCGAAGTACTACCAGCGGTCGACGCATTTCTCGGCCTTTGGAAATTCTCTCTTCCATTCACTCCCACGCTTTAAGCTCGCGAGGAGGAAATGACTAGCCAAAGCACTAACTGATGGTGGGTCCCCCTGGAATTTTGGACAGGGTTTTCCATCATTTACGAAGTACCGAATATACACCATGAATCCTAGGTAGAATTTGAAAATGATGAACATGCTAAGTAAGTGGGCATAAAAGTTTCTTTCTTGGTAAAAAAATGGTGCCCACTTGATGGATGAATGGAGCATTATTCGATGTTTTACTATAAGAACTGTTCGAACGACTTTTTACCAGTTGAATCGCTTCTTTCTTAATCATCTTACCATTGCCATGCATTTAAAATTCCAAATAAAATATTATAAGAGTATCGAATTCAATTACTGCCAGTGAAATTAAATCCAAAATATTTTTTCCCAATTCTGAAAAATTAAAAAACAGACTAAGTACCTATTACGGTTATATGGATGGAAATATATATTGATATTTCGATTTCCAAAAATGCTAACATAACTATAGCGTTCCGATGCTAATGAAGTGGACCCCTTAAAGAACTAGCGATGAATCATGTCACCAAGGAAGTCTTATTTCTATGGTAAAAATGTCTGAGACATATCATTCTTCATTTAAATGTTTCACACCGAAAAACTGAGAAAGAAATAATGCACGAAGTAATACCTTCTTACTGGTTTTTTTTAACGATTGCTTTCGTTTTACTTGCGTACACTGTTGAAAGTAACATTAAAGTCGAGAAGGTTTGATGAGCACCTCAGCTGCACGAATTAATATCAATTTAGAAATAACCCGAGAAAATTTTCTCCACCCAAAGATCCGCGTGCAAGTAAAATTTATTTTACGATCAATATAAAATCCTTCATAGCCGAAACCTATTCAGAAAGAGCTCACAAAAGTTGATAGTCCGTCAGCAACTAGAAAGTTATTAATCGATTCAGCGTTTCAAATTTTGATTAATTGCATTTTCTACCCATTGCCGATTATTGCGTCGGCTCCACTTGATCCAATCGAATTTCCGGATGACAAATGGCCGGGGTTGCAAATCAGTGCCCGGATCATTGTGCATGTAAGGCTTCATAGGTTTAAAAGCATTTGCGAGATTAAGCTGTCGCTAGGAGAGACCGTGTCCCGACAGATAATCCCATTTGTATCGTTTTAGAAGACCTCTTTTTTTTGTTGTTGCTGGTAGTGATTAGAGAGAAGATAGATGAGCGACAGGGCAACGCAGCGCTCCGCATAACCTCATCCAGTTACTCGAACAGATTTGACGTGGGGTAAGCGACGGAAAAGGCGCAGGTGATTTAAATCGCAGTCATTAAATTTGCATCGACAACATGTCGGCCCACCTGACAAACCGCTGAGGGGTTATAAAGGTGTCAATCTACGAGGTAAACCAGGTTGTGGGTTTGGTCAAACACTTAAGCAACTACTTGCGCTTGCAATAAACCGTCTTCATTAAATTTATTGATAGTTGATTAAGAGGTAACCTATAAAACCTCTGATAAATCGCAGGTTTTGATATGCATGTGAGTAAGTGATTACTGATCATTATCTTCCCATTAATAATGCGATAAGAACGAGTTTTATAGCATGATCATTTAAGTGTTCATAATTTTTGATGCATTATCTCCAATCAATACCATAAATGGTGATGACTAAGTTAACGGATCAAATATAAATAAAAATATTTTCAGTTACTACCGTATACTCATGTCAAAGCATAAATACTCGCAGGAAAAGAGCAACTATCTGAGGAAACTATGATAGCCGGGAGATAGGATTTTTAAACTAGCTTTTTGTACTTTATAGGCGGATTTAGGGGGGGGGGGCACGGGTCACGCCCCCTCCCTCCGCAGACACTTAAAAAATATACAAAATTTTTTATACGTTTACAATTACGTTTGTTATTTTAGAGTATTACGGAGTCTCAACCATTTAATTTCATTTATTACAGTAACTTTCACATTAAAATAAAGTGAATATTTTTTACAGTAATTGTTGCATCTTGTTTTTGATCTCAAGTATGAAAAGATGTCAAACCCTAGTGCCCCCACCCCCAGACAAAAAACCTGGATCCGCCCCTGGTGTACTTAATACAAAAAAGGAATCGTGATAATGTACCAAAACATTAAAAAATAAGCACCAATTCAGAATATATATAATACATGAAATTACCATTTATTAATTACCTAAGGGCCTAACCACGGCAATACGATAAAATGGCCATTTAAAATGTACCGAAATAATAAAATTTAAATAAAAAGCATATTTGTTTGTTCATACCGTGTTGCATATGAATCTTTCATCGGGAGAATTTCGCAGTTTTGATGGTAGCGAATGAGACCTAAGATGCCTCAATTATTTTCCAAGCACTTTGCCTCTCATAAATAAAGAGCATTATTTTAATATTTCGGTGGTCCATTAACTTCCTCACCAATGAATTTTGTATCCACTGCAACTCAATCACTGAAGCTCTTAATTTAGAGAAAATAAGGGCCTGAAAGTTTAGTAAAAATGCTGCAAGATTTCAATTCATGAAGAGCATAATCAAGGCATCTGAATATCATTAATGAATGAAATAGATTGATTTTACCGTTTAAGCTACCGTATGGAAAACGAGACCGGCCACAATAGGAACAGAAATAAAAACTAAGTCATTAATCCCGATGCTATCTCCCACAGTCATTAAGTCTAACCGATTTAACCGCCATGTTATTGGAAGAGAAACCGATGGGGCGAGTATTTCATTACCAGGCAAAATTCAAAAGGCAGTTTAAGGTAATGGGGTGAAGTAAAGAATTTTTTCTCGAAATCATTCGTATTATCAAACAGACTAGAATTCTCCATCGAAGAAGAATGACATTGTATGAATCTTCGAAGCACGCTAAGAGGTAATTAATTATGTAAATTTAGTATTTTATCCGGTACAAAACTGGAAAGGTCAGAAGCAAGAATCAAATGATACGGAATCCGAGAGGGATAGAGAAAAATCAAAGCATTTGCCTACTAATACCTGATAGTTGGAGAATAACAGGGCATCAGAGCCTGCAGATTCCAACCGCCAAGCTGCAACGGATCGACCACACCCGAATTTAAGTGTTATAATGATGCCCTTTTTTTGCGCAAAAGTGGCTAGTTTCTCATTTATCAGGGTTCCTAAGAGTTATCTGGAAATGTTGTGATTAGAAACATTAGTATGCCCATTTCCTAATTCACGGAAGATTTCATCAAGAAACAATAAAAACATATTTGTTTTTTTTCTTTAAAACACATCGCCAGACTACTAAAATCCTCTACCATTCGATTCCTTGATATGAATAATCCGCGATTGATACGCAGAATAATTTCAGGATTAGAATGTTATCAGGATTCTACTGAAAGATTTAACCCACCCCTACATAAGCACTCGGTCCTCAGGCATAACAAAAACCCAGAACCTTACCTTCCCAACGGAAGCAAAGAAGTGATAAAAAATACTGAAAGAATTAGCTATGTACTCAGTCACAAAACCTAAGAGCTCGAGTACACGTTTTCATCTATTTCAATTTGGTTCATGGCATGCTTTTAACAATTCTTACCTTCGACAATTTTTATTGCCTACCAGATTAGATGATTAAAAAAACAGCATCACTTTTTACGCATAAATGTGATTGAATCAACGGATTTATTCTAGGAAAATGGCAAATTATCGCATTTTACCAGGCTTCAACAGAAAGCCTTGGCTTCAAATCCGTGTTCCCATCCATGATTAAGGTGGTTCTTACCGGATTAAGCAGCTGAAGGGATCAAGATGCGAACTGTCTGCGCTGAAGTCAAACTGTCTGAACTTTTGAACCTCGAGAAATAGGCAGTGCTTTTGTCAACTTTACGTTCTGCGCATATAAGGTGTAGGTACATGTTTTCGTACCCTCGGCGATCGTGCTGAGCCGGTTGTAAAAGAAGGCAGGGTCGAGGGGCTGATGAGGCGGCAATTGGGGTTGGGGGGACGGAATCAATCGGCGCGCCCCGGTGCGGCGGGAGGCGGCGGTCGGAGGCGGGGGAGGCTGGGGGCGGAGGTGGCCGAGTGGGGGCTGGAGGCGTGGCCGCCACCCGAGGCTGGCACGGGGGCGACCTTCGGGAACAGACTACGTGCAGCGCTCGCGCCGCGCCGGCAATCAAGCTGATGATCACCGCTTAGCGGCCGTGCATGAACTACGACGCAAGCAATTTAGAAGGTAGGAGGACGCCCCTCAAAGAAGAAGTATATAAAATACCATATAATATAAACACCTTTGATCCACAATAGTTGACATATGGGGTCGATCATTCACTTCGATAAAAAAAGAGTTTCCAAAGATGAAGGTACAGCTAACCTAGGAACAAGCTAGTAGCATGAAGAATGCTCATGTATTATCCAGCAGTAAGAATACCTTCTTCATGCCTACCCTACTATAGTTAGAGTCGCTATTGATACAAAAGTAGATAAGGTAAGTAGATAAAAAAAGGAGAAGGTCTCATAGGACCGGGAGGATAACATTAAGTTTTCATGTATTTCCCGGCAGTAAGAAGATGTTATTTGTGCCTCCTCCGGTATATTTCGCCACTACCATTGAAAAAGTATAAAATACAGAAGATTCCGGTAACGAGGGTAAGCGGGACTGACAGCTGCAATTTTGGTACAAGTCTCAAAGTAACGATACCTACCTATAGGTATTACCTTGAGTTTTTTTCCAGTAAATTGGCACAAGAAGCTGTTAAAAATGGGCGCGATTGGAGTTTTCCTTATACTATCATGAACAAAGTAAATTTTTTTAGACACCGGCAACCGATTTTTCCTTACTCACCATCATTCTAATTCTGGGAATCTATTCTTTTAACAGCCACTTTCACCCTGGGCCGCAGATAATTTAATAAGCAACGATCAAAGAACGCTTCAATATTTAAAAAAACCTCACTTCCAAAGGAAGTAGACGAACCAAAAGACAATTAGAGTACATCAGGCTGTTTCCTGACGGTTTATTTTTTTAGCGATGCATACCGTAAAGGAGGCCTGAAGTTAATTTTTATACAAAATAAATCAAAGAAGATTTTGCACATTAAGCCGAACAAGATTTTGGAGCATCTAGCTATAATTGGTGATAAGGTGTACACACGCCATCTTTCAGATACATAGGGGCGCTGCTTATCTGGAGAAACATGTACCGATTGCGATGTGTGCATTAACCGGGGAGCACGGCATTTAAAGTTTTAATTTATAATTAAAATAAATTTTGAAGCAAATCATTAAATTTTAAAGGAAAATGTGTTCACTCCGTTAAAGGCTTAGTCACTCAAATAATGTGTTTGGGGAACCTGAAGAGGCTGATTGTCTGAATCCTCTAAAAACGCAATTTTGACTGCCTAGGTGTTAGCCACACGAGTATGCTGAGCCCACAACTTGCCTACGGAGAGCGCTATTTTTCTCTTGGTCACCGCGACAGTTTGGCACAGTAGTTTCCATTGGGTTTTCCGGCTTTGAAGCCAGGGCCCTTCAATACCTCAGATTTCACATCCAGTCAATAACGACTTATTGCTAATCAGCTACCTAATTAACATAATTAACATAACACAAATTTTTGTCCTTAAAGGGAAGGAAAACACATCCTCAACAGCAATTATGTCGATCACAAGAAGTATTTTTTTGCTGATAAATATTCGAGCACACCAGATAATATATTGCCATTTATTACATACAACGTGCAACTGAATTCATAGTTTGAGTGGCCCAAAAAACCGGACCATGAAATCGATCTGAGAGAAGACTAATGTAGAGAAATTAAACTTCGAGTGCGTCCCATCCAACATCCCAGGAAGTTTCCATTTCATTAATACCACGCCATTCCCATATATCTCTTGTCACCTTGAAATGGGGAAAAAAACAATACATTTTCCACACGCAACGCGAGCATGCAACCTCATGGGTTTGAAATAAGTGAGATTGACCGTATCTACGGCTAACATTAATGAAAAGCGAAATGTGGATATGAAGGATAAAATCCGAACAACCTTGCTTCGGAAAGGGCTGAAAAACTGCTCTGGTTGATAAGCGATCTGTTTTTTGCTAACTCTAATGCACATGGAAAGAATACTAACTCACAGATCGATAAAACCACCAACACTTTGATTGCAGTCATTTGATAAATAAACTTTTAACCTGTTATCACACAAAACGATTATTCACTTGCTGCTTTTTGCATTGCCTATTTTCGTTCTAAGGTGAGGTCCGTAGCACGTTTCATCCAACAGTCGCGATTACTTAAATTTCTTTCAAAGATACGGTAATAGTTTACTGCGTTGGAGCAATTTATCTGGTGAGTATTAGATAAGATAGAGAAACTTGGCACAGGCACAGCGGAGGTTTCTCTCTATTTGATGCTAAAGTAAGATATCATTGGAAGTAATATCCCTCGTTCAGGACAACCTATTTGAAAAGATACCAATATAATTTCAATTTTGCATTTATTGCACACAACATCAGAGGATGCCAAAAAATACAGGGAAAATAATCAGAGCAGATTAATTTAATTTTTCGTTACGAATATCACAATAATTATGAGAACATGATAAGGAAAGTGAAGAAATAATTTAACCAACATTGGAAAGTGCTAGAAAGTGACGTGATTAATATCTTAAAATAATGTTTTGTTTGATAGAAAATGCTAGTGACTGATGATTAAAAAATCTTCTTGGTAATATTAAGATATATTACTACTTGATAATTAATTGGCTTATCTTTAACCATGCATATTCTCGTCACCAGTCGGATTCGCGAACTTAAAAGGATGGTATTTGAGAGTGGAGACGACCCAAAAATGCTCTGATGGGCTAAAACATCGTGCTGATAGATAACAAATTTAATTTTACTATGGGTTTTGGTGTTTAGTTCCTTCGTGACACAAAGAACGCAAAGCTAAACATTAGAGACTAAGTTTTCGAGCGCCGAAGGAAACTCGTTAACGGAATGGTGGAACCAAAATGAGCTGTTTATCTTATGACCGAAGATCTTGTGCTGGAAACATTGATTTTACAAAATTGCTGGAGTGTGAAAAGGTAGTTATCGAAGCATGTATAATAGGGTATAAGCGGTAATAGGGAGGAGGAATCATTGCTGCAGGTTATCAACTTGGGCAGGGAATAGCGCAAGAATTAGCGAGGGTAAAACACCGTCCTGTTCCAGCATTAGAGAAATCTTTGAATCGCAATTGCGGACAACAAAGGGCACCCAATCCCGATTGAAAGCACCTCGAAGCAGTGAGCGGAGGTGGGAGAGGTGTTTGAGAAGGGATGTAAGGGATGGATTCCATAGGGTGTGAGTTTAGAAGATAGCAGTTTTGAGGAAAAAAAAACGTTTTTTCCGTGGACGTTTCAAAATGTCGATTTAAAACTTTTTTCGCGCAAATTATTTTTCTTTCAATTCCTTTCTTTCTTGCTTGTATTTTTCGCCTAAAACACATTACCTCTGGCTATTTAGTTCATATTATTATCGAAAAGAATACACTGAAATATTATCAGTTTCTGGATTAGTTACCTTATGGAACTATTGAAATAAAAAATGTTACATTAAATGGAAAGGTATTTTCATATAGATGTATAAAAAAATTGTGAAATCACATGTCAAAACTCATTGCCAGAGGACTTTAGCACGTTTATCTAGGGGACTGTTTATTAAGAAACAAATGGACAATCTGGAGAAAAGAGTTAATTACATGTAAAAGCTGTTGAAATATAATTATTAAATTCAAGAAACTAAATTATTACTATGAAAAGCGCCATAGATTATGCAACTGAAAAGAAACGTTTTTAACGTCATTTTCAAGTCGAATGAAAATAGCTTTAGTAACGTTTAAAATGATTAATTTTTGGAGGTTTTCTTGAAGGCAGGCATAGACGCGACTCATGAGAACGCTTAATTTCCACTCGATAGGTCTATTTTCGCTAAGCATTTCTTCTTTCGATCTTAGGCGGTTGTAGCATCAGTCTTCAATGACTTAGTATAATTATTTAGCTTTAATTCGAGCAACGGAGAAATAAGTCACTGTATAACCAACATCTCTCACCAAAAAAAACTGAAACAAACCTTGACACCCAAAATAAAAAAAACTTTAACAAAATAAATAAATTCAATAAATAGATGAGTAAAAATAAAAGTTAGACAGATCTTGCGTGCTATAATGTCGGCTGGAAATTTTCAGGATGCACAGAATAGACCTTGTAAACACTAAACTTATCTATAAAATTTGAAAAACTAACCCCAGTTTATTCATAGATGCCAGATATTTATATTTTATGTAACGGAAGGAGTTTAAATAGTTCTGGAATATTAGAGCTTGAGGTTTAAGAAAATAGCGCAAGTTAAAATATAATATCATTCTAGAAGAGCATACAAAATACGACCGTTTGAGAGGGAATTATTTGCCCCTTCAAGTATACATGCATTAAAAAAAACTATTATATTTTAAATCAAAACAGCAACAAAAATATACATGCATATTGCGACGAAAAAATTCAAAAATGTACTAAGAAAAATAAGTAGATAATTTTTCGAGGAGAGAAATCCAAAGAACTCAGCTTGTCCGGTTACAGCTGAAAAAGTTTAATTTAAATACGAAAACAGTACTGGCTTACTCAGTTTTAATGGTTCGCCAGCGGAAGAATGAATAAATAAAGCCATATAAATTCCAAGATATGAATGAATAAATAGATGAAATTCATTGATTGTCCACGGCCTATACCCCTTATGATGCAAGGAATTATTTTTTTCACCTTTTCAGTTGAAATTCATGATATTAAGTTCCATCGGATCCACCTTGCCTGGATGAGGGCTAAAACCTCGCCTGGCCACCCGATACTAGGAACCCGTCCCAACCCACCCCACACTAGAACGGCTCCCGTAACCCCTATCTTCCCCCTCCCAGAGAAGGGGTCTGGGCACCAGGTCGGAAAAGCGGAAGAGGACAAAGAGGCGACTGCAAAGCAGAGGGTAATGCGATTATTATTCAAGCGAGGGCGGACGGAGGAGTAGATACGCGACCGGAAATAAGCCCCTTGCGGGACGGTGGCGCGCAGCGCAAAAAGTGGTCCCTTACACATCAAGGCAGGCGGACGAAAAAAAAGAGTCCTCAGTCAATTGGCCATCGATACCCTTCATCTAGCGAGGGACCGCCGGGAGGCGAACCACTTTTGCAGCAAAATATACACCACTTCACTGTCCACTAATTGAGTGTTGGTTAATCGACAGCAATTTATTAGGAATTATTCGATAAAAATGGATATCATGTGACGGAAAGTTGAAATGGCTCAAATTTAGAAATACATATTTTCGACAATGAAAATAAATGAAAAAATTAATTTAAATTGTATAACATAAGGACGCTTTATTCAGAAACAATAAGATAACGTCGATGAAATTTAATACATTTTAAGGTTTTTGATTTGAAAATGTCTCTCGTCGAACACGTTTGCATATCAAAAAACACAACCAGACGAGCAACTACAGCTTAAAATTAACATGAAAGATATACGCTTAAAATATTTGGTCTCAAGTTTAATAATTGAAAAAGCGCGAAAATTTTCATTACTTCCGCGTTCTTGGTGGCTAACTAACCCTCTTTCCAACTTAAGTTTTCAGCGATCGAGTTCAGCGATTCACTTGCTATTTTTTTATCAACTCTTGATAATTCTTCACCTTATTGTATGGAATTTTTTCGAAACTTTAAAATAACATAAATGCGATAACCTCAACATACAGACGGATTTTATAAGGCTCTTGAGAATATCTTTGAACAGAAAAAAGGGGAAGAACTTGCATTAGCCATCACATTCCTACCCAAAAATATTTTTCCGCAATAAAAAAGACTTTTTTTTACCCTCAGGTCTACTGCAGACTGAGCGAGACGTACATGGACTTTGAGATGACGTATCTTTCTCGAGGTCACAAAATAGAGACGGCCGAGGACTGCAAAGGACTTAGAAAGGGTTTCGGGGTCACATTTTCTCGACAGCAATGTAATGAGGTCTTAAATCGTCCGGAAGAGGACAGAGCGAGGGACACAAAATGACAGATCAATATTTCAAGAAATATCGTTCAGGTGCTTTCCGCTCCAGATGCATCTTATATCGGCAAAATTTAAAATTCGTGGCGAAAATATAAAAAATACATAATATGAGAAAACGATATCGTTAGTTCCGAGAAATAAAAGTATTCTCCAGTGCAAAAATCACCGTTGAGAGATACAATTTCATCATCCTATTTCAGAGATGGTTAAGCAATTTCCAATACCGTTGTTTTAGAAAAATATCCGCCGCTCCGGATTCATGGTATCAAGGTATAGAGATGAATCCTGGCATTGATGCCGTGAAGAAGAATCGTCTCTCTGAAAGCTTATAACCAAATATGCAGCATGCAGTATTATCACAGCCCAAAATACGAAAACAACTCAATGATAGGAGTAAAATGTTTATGACCGCAATCTATCGTTTGAATTAACAAAAAATGGCCATTCTTATTTCTATTAAATAGAATATGGTAAGATAAGTAACGCAATCATATTAATAAAATAAGAAACCACTACAGTAAAAGAGGCTTTTTCATTACATTTTAACTCTAATGATAAGTATTCTTGAAATTATATAGCATTTCATGATAATTGCACCTTCACTACACCAATTCCTAATAATTTAAAAATCATAAATTCTTACGAATATATCCCGCTTGAGGCAAAATTAAGGATAATATATAGCAAATGAACATAATATTTTCCATCTGCTATACTACAGATGTTCAATTTCAAGTTTTCACAAGACAAATTTGATTCAAAAAATTAACTGAACGCTGAAACCATTTGTTTCTGCCAAAAAGTTTAGAATGAAAAAATTTCACTCAGGATGACCCAGGGATTCTCTCGAGTTTTGAAAGACTCTCAATTTATTTACATACTCCTCTACGATATTTCTAATGCAAAACCAAATAAACCTTGAAAGATTTTACTTTCTCCCAGCGAATGGCTGACGTAAACAGTTATCGGGTTTCCTTCCGGGTTAGATCCTTCATCTTCATCCTGGCCTGGGAATGGCTTACGTGCTCCGTCTTTGACAACCGATCAGCAAGAATGTAGACAGAGGACCGAACACGGATGGATACCAAAGAACTGCTTATGTCAAAAGATAAGTTTTTACGGGATGAAACATCATGGTGTTTCCTTAATATAACTTTACAAGGGAAACCGATGAATTGCATGATTTGCTTACAAATATTCTACCCATGATTCTTTTTGCGATAGTTTCTTCGGACAACACAAATTAAACGGACTTTTAAATTTTGCTGCTTCACCTTTATATTCTTTAGATGATGCAGTAGCGATAAGTAAAATTTTAACTTCTATTAAAGGATTTTTTGCGACTACTATCTTTAGGATGTTTAACATTGAGTCTGAAAAGAAGATAACTTTAATAATAGGTAAGCTCTGAAATCATTCGTATTAGTGCGCTATGCGTCACTAACCACAGACAAAATGTAAGTGAATATGAAATAAATTTAACTCATTGATTGATAAGTAACAAAAGTCATCTTTTACCTCTTGTTTTATAGAATATACAGCAAAAAGCTACTTTTTACGGTCCCAAAATAAAGTAAAGAGATCTGCTACGGATAAATCTTTGACGGGATGTAGTGTTAAACGTCACAGTGTGTTCCAAAGATTATTTACCTTTGGAGACCCATGCAAAGTATGCCTGTTTATGAATCTTGCTCCGATGATTCCTTCCCAAAGGCTTTTTAACATTGCCACTACGATTAAACTAGATCAGGTTTTTAGAGTCATATTTTTTGAAGTGTTGATGTTAGAATGTATGCGTAGTATTTGTTGGATATTTAATATAATTTTCAACAAGAAGATGACTATTATTCATATTCAAGTATCTAAAGCAGGAGGTCATTGAAATCTATGGCTTCACTCTTTTTGCCTCGATAATAAAAAGTTATGCATTTTTAACAATTAATAATTTATCGGAACGTAATTCCTTTGAATTTCAAAAGGCATTTAATTCATTTACAACCATCTTCTCTTGTTATTTCACTTCAAATTTATTTGAATAAAAACCAAGCCCCACTTCTTAAGGACTTAAAATAAAGGAAAAGTGAGTTCTGACGTGGGGAAATATTTGACGGGACGGAATCTCAAACATCACACTATTTTCCGAAGATTATTTTCCTAGTGATCTCGATGCAAAGCATGCCTGTTTACGATCATAGCTCCCACGATTCCTTTTCCAAGTTGGCTTTCCTATATCCCTTCCCAAGAATGGGCGAGCGGGCCCTATACTACGCATTCCTAGGACGTGGAAGGAATACACTTGCTTTCTTTTGGGCGATCCGGAGGAGCAAGCATGCCGCTCCTTTTTTTCATCAATCCATCCATCCCTCCCTCCTCCCTACATCCTTGGGACACCCCTTTCACCGGAACGTAAATAAAAGATGCGGGCACACCGTTCACACAAAAAAGAGGAAGAGAGGAGGAAGTATGAGTCGAAAATGTTGGAAGCGGTCAAAGGATGGATAAGGGGGGGCTTTCGCGTGGAGGGGAAGTTGCTACCTGCCGCCTCCTCCCTCCCTCCACTCCTCCTCTTTTTCCGGGTCACAATTGATTTTTCCACGGGGTTGTTAATTCGCAATTTCTGCCCTGTGACCTTAATTAAAATCAATCCACTGACTTTGACTGAGACCGGGTGCTACGGGCAAGTCCGCAGCCGTTTTGTATTCAAAATCGACCCGTGAGAAACGGGAAGCATTATCTGGATATGAATGTTGCACTTTGAAATTACAAGAAAATTTTCGTGGAGTTCGCAAAAACTTTAATTTAACTGAGTATGATACAAGTAGGATGAATCTGAAAGCCTTCCAAGGAAAAAATATAGTAGATTGGTACTCCTGAACTTCGTTTGGTTGCATGGATTAGATAATGTCAAAAATGTCTTGCACTAAAAAGAGATCTAACGGATGACATGTAACAATTTCGTTCAGGCATATGTTTGCAAAGTAACGCAAAAGTCAAAGTTTAAAATGAGAATGCATATTTCACGCTGATAATGTAAATAAATTCATTGGCAGCTGTGCTTCAGTCCCATCACGCAATATTAAGGATGCGATTGAGCAAATAATCACGGAATTCAAGGATATTTCAAATTTACATGAAAGCATTTCAATTTAACTGAATGAATTATGAGAGGAATAGAAAAGGAAATTCATAATGTAACGACTCAAACCACTATAAGTTATAAAATGTGCCACACTATGGTTGGAGGAAAATTCTTCTTTAATATTTTAAAAGTTTCATATTTTATTTGAGCTATATCTAAAAAAAGATCGTACGTCAATATTTGAAGTATTACTGCAATTTATAGAGCGATAAATATCACCAGTCCCGCCAACTCAAAGGATATGTTGAAACAAGTGTCACACTTAGAGACAAATTCGTCCTAAAAATTTAAAATTGATCTATTCTACGCTACCTCTAAATAAATCAGATGTTCATTTTTGAAGCATCACTACAATGTGCAGATTAATATTTCTCACCGTCCTAGTCAATTCAAAGGCGGCTATATCATTCTAAGCTCGGTAACTCACCTGCTGCTGATACGAGAGGACCTGGATGTGTCCAGGTCCGACAGAAGCGATAAATTAAGAGAGATATTTTGCCGAAACGATAGATATGGAAATTCGCTTTTCAGCCGAAACATAAAGGACTTGAATAAATGCTGGTCGTAATTTGCTTTTTATGTGTGTAAACGGCTGGTGTCCTAACATCCCCTGCCACGCGCCTTTTTAGGCGGCTTGCGAGGTAGTATGCAGATATATATATATGAGAATGAATCCGCCACTTCCTCCGCATCTGAAATCAAAGTCACAGTTTCATGTATCCTCTTCCCTTCTTGCGTCACACGTATCCTCCCCTTTAAATTCCTTATCTCACTCAGCAAGTCGTCGCCCTCCAATCTTCGAAACTTCCTTTTCCTTCATTTCCTCCTCATCGTCATCTTCCTTTGCCGCGCCTCGCCGTCACTTCCCTCGGCATGATAAACCCACCCAATATACGCCCGCTTCACTCCTTCACTCATCACATCCACTTCCACATTAAGTCAAATTGCGTATCCTTGCTGCTGCTGCTACTACCACCAGTACACACGAGGGCCCACTTTAACTCGAAAACAGTGTCGGCAGCGAATTGAATTATTTCACGTAAAATTCACCGCGACGCCTCACGCTTTGCTTGTTCAAGCGGATCGTAAACTTGTTCGAAAATGCCAGTAAATATGGCGTTAGGTAATTGCATCAAGAGTGCCCGGGGACAAACTAAAAAAACAAAATGATTTCGAAGCCTAAAAATTCAGCTATTTTATTTATTTAGTGAAATGGATAATTTTGAAATGTATGGCTTTCCGAATGCACAGAGAAGCGAGAGAGAGAGAGGGAGAGAGAGAGAAAAAGGATTCTTTCACGTGATTTATATTATTTTGAAACTTCAGTGAATTGAAAGCTTCATTTTCTGAAAAATCTTCTTTGTTAAAATGCGTGAAGTGATGATATAAAGCTCTAACAATTTAATGATAAAAAATTCGCGCATAAACTATTTAGTAAAAATTGGCTTCTCACTCTGTTTGCTTTGAGTAAATAAGTATTCACACTGCAAATAATAGAGCAGTACAAATTTTTCAATTTATTTTTCGCCACACCAGCAAGGCCTTTAACAATGACAATTCACATATTACAAGTGGATTGTCAGGTTTTTACCAATAGGCTGGAGGGTGTAAACGTGGTTCATTTTTAATTTATTTTTACTCGTAATAAAACATTAAAACAAATACTTCGCATTGTCAATAAAATAACATGACAAGGTTTACATTTGAGCTTTAGCATAGAAAATAATTTTATAAAAAAATACACCATATGCCTATAATTTTGATCGACTGCTTTGCTTGTTTAATTTACAGACCAACGATAATGACAGAAGCATCTAAAATTTTCTATTACTTTTAATTGTAAGGAACACGTAATTAATGAAAAATGCTAGCAATTACTGAGGTTAAAATATTTAGCAAATAATAGCAATAGTAAAAACAATTTTCATTCAGCAAAATAAGCAAATTATTTCATACACATCTTTGTCGTCGTCTATGAAAAAGTCAGTTAATCATCCATGAAAGAATAAAATTGCAAACTCTGATGTAAAATTAGCATAGAGGAATGAGCGGCCTACAGGTAGTTATTAATCGATTTTACCTCATTTATTAAGCCAAAAACTAGGCAACTTTTCCCCAATTTAATTACCATCAAAACATTTTCCTCTCAACGTTTTAGCAAATTAGTTAACCAAAGCATTATAAACATGAATTATTGATTGGTCATTCTGCTAAATTCTAATTAATGTTCAGTCAGGTACGAAGCACGCGTGTGTCAACTTTGGAATGGACATCCACCACAGAAACTGTTGCACGAATTTAGGCGCAAATATTACGAAGGCACATTGGATCAATTCCACAAAATCTCGTCAAGAAGATGAAGCTGAGTCGATTAATTATCGTTTACCAAAATACTTGTATTTAACTGAAGAGAATCAATGTAGAGTAAAAGCGTATAACTTAAACACGCGTTAAGTTCCCATTGATCTCCAACACAAACCAACTTTAAAATACTTGTCGTCAGTGAAATTGTTTTTTTTTTCACTTTTTCAGACCCATCAACGCTTGAGTTCCTTAAAGATCACTTAAAATTTTTTTACTAAACCGTCCCAATTTCATAAGGAGAAAATAGCCGTAAAACGACCCATGTCAAATTTGATAAAATATTTCATGTGGGAGAGAGAAATAAATACGATTAACATGCCATATAATTATTTTCCTAAACATAAATGGAATAATTATTACAAGTTTTTTTCCTTGGCAATCGCGATATTTCTCAAGTAAAGTGCGAAAATATGACAGCATATTTGTTAAACTTCTCTAACGGATATTTAAAATTTTCTCAGGTTTCTGCGCGGGTAGATATTCGGACACTCCTCGAATATCTTACCCGCGCAGAAAACCGAGAATATTTTAAGCATTCTTTTCACCGAGAAAGAGTAAAATCATTCTCTAACGGAATTTAAAATATTTTTGCCTAGACTTTGGAGCGAATGATCTTTTTTTCTTCGACACTGATGGATAAGATGGTTACTTTATCTGAACTCTCCACATTTCCAACGGGGATAAACAGCTCACTTTCCAAGGTTGACGGGAAAATTGGAAGGTATAGTATGAAACTTTCATGCAAATTGCGCCTGAAAGGTCAACTGCACGGGAAAAATATAATCCCAGAAAAGTGATTTACTGGACACATTTCACTAATGCTTACCTCGGAGTATTTTCCGGTGGGTTCTGGACTGAAGTCCCCATGCATTTACTTGATGAATACAAGGCTGCCTTCACATTTGAAATATTTAACGACTGCGCGGCTGTGAATTATATTGCATGTTTATGCAATATGGGAGGAAGGCCCTCTTTCAAATTATATTTACGTTTGGCTACAACCACCTATGGCGTTATCGTTGTCGGATTTTAGTTATTGAAATCAAATATAGCAATACGGTTAAAATAGTTAAGCAAAACTCATTATCGCTGAATACTTTTCCCCAAGAATAATTTTTTATGTGCAACGCCATTATTAAATTCGGAAGACACTGGATGTATACAGAAAAAAAACCTTATAATTTTACGCCGTACAGAGTATATGGTCGATTAAATCCTCAATTTTGCGATACTAACTCACGCAATGCTCCTACTTACGAAATTCCCCGTATTTTTACGAAAGGAAATGACATAAATTACATATGCTTCAAATAAATCTACACTATAAATTTCGTTTCACTTGTCTGGGTAATTAATTTTGCGCCAACGATCAGAGGAAACCTCAGATGGCAAATGTTTCTTTTTCGTTACGAAAAAACAATTCTTCTCATCTTGAACTTAAACTAAATATTTTGAAATAATTTGTGCGAGCGCAGAAAGAAACGTGTAAATAAAAAGCTTCTACCTGATAGCGAAATTTTCGGAATGCTTTTGTTTTAAATGGAATGCATTCAAAAAAGTGAAAGGTCAATGGCATAAATAGGATATTTCAGCTACGACTGTTATTGAACATAACAGTAACTACCATGTAAAACTCAAGGTCAATATTTTAGATAACAAGTGCAAGGATCAGACCCATCTAGAACCGAAGGCACGGTAAGGATACATAACCTCGGCATAATTGTTCCTCTTCAGACTTAATTTTTGGATTTTTTTATAACTTACGCCACCAAATTCAATTTTGAAGAGTACATAATGAGCACTCATTTTTAAAGTGTCACCTGTGCATCAAATATAAAGTTTCGACTAATTATTGAGTACAAGCCGTGAGATTCGTGATTGTTTAAAACTTTTTGGGCTATGTCGCCGCGACCAAAGTTCGGATGGCCACAACGTTTCCCGAATGATGCTGTTCACTTTTTCGAAGTAATGTTAGGAATCAAGTTTTTAAAAAGAATTAGGGTGTAAAAGGTTCAGAAAATTTTAAATTTGAGATATCGGTGATTAATTCCAAGAATGTACTCCATATCCCTGCTTCCTAGTATAGACTACGTCACAAAATAAAGACTAATAATTATTAATGGCTCTCTCTCCACCGGAGATTTAATCTCCGGTGGAGAGAGAGCCATTCGTTTACTCAACCGTAGGGATTCGAAAGACATAAATTACTAAATTAAACAATAATGTCAATTTTCTCATAAGACTAAAAGTTTTGAAATTGATTCTCAAGAGGACAATCACAACAAGGAAATAAGAGTGGGACCAATCTCGGAGACAACGTGATATAAGCCTTGGAGACTTCAATTTTTTCCATTGGACACGCTTAATTCCAAACTATTGAGACAAAGTCTTAGAATTCGAAACAATTATGTTCTCCTGAGATTGGTATAATTATGGCGTAGTTTTCCTTCAGTGGACACATTTTCCAGATAAATCTACGAAACTATGAATCTAAGAGTCCTGTCGGAGGCTGAGGCTAGTCTCCAATGAAAACAGTTCTGTGATAAATTTCGAGATCGAGTCTCCGAATGCATGACACAATTTTAAACAAACTCATCAACACAATTTTATCCAAAATTTACTTAACAGAAATCATGGAACTGTTTGTGAATGCGAGGAATTGGAAATAGTTTTTTTTGCAGACAAATTCACTTTGGTTTGAAAGTCACTAATATAGTTTTTTTCATTAACTAACTTTTTTCAGGACACTTTGAGCACATACTTAATGAGAATTTCACTTTTTAAACTAAGATTTTCCTTACCACAATTTGAATTTTAAGCAAAATAATTATTTTAATAGAAGGAAATAGCGATTGAAAATTAGTTTATCAAACTTATTTTAATATGGGCTCATTTTTTCACACCAATACACGTTCATTTGGTTTTCCTCAAGAAAATACCGCCTGCTGAAGCAATCAAAGAGCTGTCAGAAACAGGTTTCTACTGTGGCCTCTTTGATTTTCGTTTTCCTTCCAGCCTTCCCAGGCGGATTAATATAAACTGCCCGCGGAGAGTAAGAGAACTAGGCGAGATTATTTCTTTGTTTCCCTCCGACACAATGCAAGCGTGAGCGCACACTCTCGGCAATAAACTCACTTTTTGAGAGCGTATTTGTGTGCATGAGAACGTATTCGGCGAAGAGCGGTGGAATTCAAGAGCTGGCAGAAAAGCCTCGGGAAATAAAAGCCGCGAGAACTGCTTAGGGTGGGAGACCTTGGAGCTTTTGAAACGAGTTGACCTAAAGGCTTTGTAAGTGGAGTCTGTGTCAAGGGATAAGGGAACAAAATACTGCCGAACAAATGATTATCTTGCAAAATAACAGGTGAAAAATGCACTACTCAGAACATTCTTGCTCACAAATCAAACACTTTTCGAGGTAAGAACAATAATGAAGAGAAAGAAAATATACTTTCCTAACAAGTTGTGCACATTCAGTGAAGAGGGAGAGATAGAAGGTACGTACATCAATACTGGAATGTAAAGGCCGAGATATATACATATATTTAGATGAAACGCATGGGGGGGATTAAGTCGAACCGGCGAGAATACGAGGGATGCGAAGAGAATTTAGAATTGTTGGTGCCAAAGAAAATCCCAAAGTTGGGAACTATAGAACGATTGAAAAAAAAGCGGAAGAGATAAGCAGCAGGGAATGAACGAGCGGGGTAGAAAGGTGAAAATTTAGGTGGGTTGCGGGAAGGTGAGAATGGAAAGGGACTGACTTTTGGGGCCATGGCGGGCGTGCAGGGTTAAATAAAAGAAAAGAAAGGAGCTGGGGGGGGAGGGGATTCTCGGATGACTGCAGGACGGGAAATAATGAGAAAACGGTGATGGAGAGGAGGGTTTGGGGAGAATTTTCAAAGTTGAGATTGGTCCGGGCCAGGACAGGGGTGTCAAGCGGTGCCGGTGGCCCGAATGAATCGTTACAGGGGTGGCGAAGGGGTTTGGAAAGGTAAAGGGTGGGAGAGGGATTGGAGAGAGCGAGAAAGAGAGAGGCAGGGGTAACAGATCGCGTTTGGGTTGTGTGGAGGGGTTCCTTCAAACACAAGGGTGAGAATAAAATGTGGGCTACAAATGCTGAAAGAAAATAACACCGGCGCGCCCACCAAGCGGTCTTATTTTCGCATCGCATCGAATTTTGATTTACCACAAAATTCGTGGAGAGCTTGGGGGAAGATTTTTCTTTTGAGAATTGAAGTTGACACTTTTTTTATAATGTGGTGTGAAACACTTTTTACTCCACACTATTAGAAAAATACGAGAAAAATAGGAAATTTTATGTTTAATAGAGCAGTATACTTAAACCTATGAATAGAATAAAATATTCACTGCAAAGGATTCTAAAAATGTTCATTTATGGCAAAACGCCACTGCAACAAAACACTTCAGCCAAATTTCTAAAAAAATATGGAAAAAATTTGAAATCAACTTCAAAGGCGTCTTCTGCTCTGAAAAATTAGCCATGAAACAAATACATTTCGGCAATATGTTCACTGATTAATCTATTATTAGAAAACATAATCAATTTTTCCCTAATTAAAAGTGAAAAAAAATAATTTTCGGCCAGCTTTTTTCGATTTCAGCCCATTGTGGGGCGGTTTTAGATGGAGAGGCAGTAAGGAGATTGTTAGTATGTGAGCATTATAGCGGGAATGGAATACATTTGACTCAAATATGCGCAAGATCCTTATTTATCACCAGATACAAACTCATGAAAATTAATTAAATAAAGATAAATATTGAGCTTTTGCTAATAATTCAATTTTGTTATTGAATTCTGAACAATATTTAATTAGATAACAATAACTTTGAAGAAAAAAAGTACTTGATAATTTATGTCCATATGAATAGCAGAAAATCTTGGCGTATGTGCGTTCCCCTAACTAAAATTTCAATGATAATTAAATAATTTTCACCATGCACCAATAGTTCATAGATGCGTGGCTGGAAGAAATTCAGTAGCTCAGTTTAGCAAAATACCATCCAACAATGGGAGTTACCTGCAATATACAGAAAAATTTACCAAACGTGAACGTGATTGTAATAAAACATAAAGCTTAAAGGTTCGTTTACACTGTGTAACATGTCATATAAACATGTTATATGTAACAAGTTACTTGCAACATTTTTTTATAACAAGAGTCCAGCGGAGCCAAAAATGCACAAATAATATGTTACAGATTCAGTCCTAGCCCACCCGTCTACAGACCATCCCCACCGCATGCGCCTCACCTCTTTTCTGTAACATGTTACTCATTTTCCCAATTCTTGCGAGAAACCAAAAACTTGTTATATAACACGAATTTCTGTTTCGTAACACAATGTTACATGTAACTTTTTACACGGATTTGTAACTTTTTCTTGAAACATGTTATATGTAACATGTTTACATAACATGTTACACAGTGTGAACACGCCTTAACGCTGCTAAATTTCCCTCCAATATTTTCCACATGGAGTGATTTTACCTCCAAAACTTATATCACGAACACTCTAACCAGTAAGATCTTCCTTTGGTTATTTCATCCCAATCAACACAACAAGAAAGGCTAAAGTAAAGTCTCAAGCCCTTATTGAGTCTAGGTAGATGCGTTTCGAAGATGCAATAAACTCCCGTACTTGGGAAACAAACAATTTGCCCCTCTTTGGGAAGCGCACTATGAGGAACTCCCTTTGAGAACGTGCACCGAGTTTGCTTTTACAACTGCTCCATTGATTGCACCTCATCAAAGTTTTAATCGAAGGAAATATTATACACTTGTAGGTAAATGAAACTTAAATCAAGTTTCTAAAGAAGGTGGTTCTCCTGTCTGCACGCATTCACCTAACGGAAAAGCAGCATTTTTAAAATAAAAATGGAGCGCAAGTCGCAGACGGCTTTATGCACCGGGAAATGAAACTTGATTCCAACTAGTGAAAAATGTGCTTGTTTTCCTGGCAAACTAAAATTCTCTCCACGAGGGTGCATTTGCTTACCAAAATGAAGGGAGGTGGTTCTCAATTGCGACCGTAGCGTTGTTTGACCTTTGGATCGGATTCAGAAATCATCATCATCGCCGGTCGACGGGAATTCGTAGTTTGGGTGGGGGTAGGGATGAAGAAGAAGTTAGTTTGTGACTCCAGGAACAAGACAAAGTTAGATGACTGGTACTGAAAGTGCATGCAATTCGAGAATGCGGAAAAAAGTTCTCCCATAAATCAATCCCAACGGCGATGCTAATCGATTTGCTTTGGATCTCCCCATCTCGGTCTCCATGGCCTCTCCCACTCCACCCCTCCCTCCCCCAAAAACACTGACTCCTCTCATCGGCACAAATCCCATTCACACCCACCAACACGCCCTTCGCCGATCGACGCTTCGCGGCACGTCCCATACACCTCTCTCTCCCTCTCTCTCTCTGCCAAGACCGAAAAGCCCATCCAGTCCGCCCACCAGCCTTCATGCATTTGACACCCGTAATTCCCTCTCCGGATGCTCCCTCGCTCGTCAACATTAACTGCTAAAACCATAATCTCTCTTTCCGTCTCTGGATTAAACTTTTTTTTATCCCATCCGAACTTGCATTAATGAGAATATCCGCTGCCAAATAGAGGAGTTAATAATATATACAAACAGTTTCGGGTTTTTCCTTCTCTTTTATTGGAATTCTTCCCAATCGTGAAGAATTTAATATAGGGCAATTACAAATCCCAAGCTCAGGTTTGGTATATTCTAGCTAGGCAGGAATCGAACCCGAAGGATTCGAAATGGCAGGCGAGGGCTTTACCTCACCGCCATCAAGACTAGCTCTGTACTTCACTAAAATTTATTACCGTTTAGCGATTGATAGCCATTGTCACGGTGAATGTGGAGAAAATTACGTCGGCAGTATACAAATATACAAAATCTCAAAAACTCGAAAGTGACAATGAATATCGAGTGAAAATCAAAAAAAATCTGTGATTTCCACGTTAAAATCTGGCAACATGGAAAAAATGCCATTAAAACAGATACTTTTTGGAGGTAATATCCGGCTCACTTTCGCATTTCCTTATAATGACGAGTTTTTCAGAAAATTGGATAGCATAATTCCCTCTTTTCAGTGATGGTCGTACAAAATAAATCGAGCTAGTCTTGATGGCGGTGAGGTAAAGCCCTCGCCTGCCATTTCGAATCCTTCGGGTTCGATTCCTGCCTAGCTAGAATATACCAAACCTGAGCTTGGGATTTGTAATTGCCCTATATTAAATTCTTCACGATTCACGAATTTGTTTCCAAGGTACGCGTATGAGGTTGGACGAAGTAACCGAATCTGACTACATAGCCGAAATGATATAAAAAAGTGATGCATTGAATCATCAATCACAAGTAAAAGTTTAAATCTGCCGATGGAACACTTGACTGATCCCAAACTGGTTTCACTTTGTGCGAAAAATCCAGAGAGAAAAAATCATTCGCCATCAGCAGAATTCGAACCCGTAACCCCCGATATCCGGTCCAGTTCTTTAGCCAATTAAGCTACCGAGGCGTCCCCCTGTGTAAATTTTGAGGACTATACCGGACAATATTTGGACTGCTTGTGGCATCATATAGGTACTCAGCAGTCCATACCACCTGATCCGATATAGTCCTGAAAAGTTCCACAGGAAAGAATGACTCCTCCTTAGCTTATCTGGCTAAAGCACTTGACTGAAAATCGGGGGATCCAGGTTCGTATCCTAGTCAAGGCGAATGATTTTTTTCTCTGTGGATTTTTCGCACAATTTTGCATTGCGGGTGACTCCGTAAAGACATCACAGCCCATCTAGCCCCGGTATTCTTAAATTGACTTCACTTTTTCTACACTTGATTATAATTGCAACTATCATTGCTAAACATATTGAAATGGAATGTTATTTTGAATAACAAACACTAAGACTAGAAAGAAGTTCAAATGACTACAGCATACAAGAAAATCAGCGGCGGAAGGTATTAGGACACTAGCCGTTAATAAGTAGAAAGGAAATGCGCGTAAGAAGTTCCAAATAGCATTTATCGAAGTCCTTTATTTTTCAGGGGAAAAACGAATCCCTATATCTATCCGTTTGGCAAATATCTTTCTTTGTTTCTTGTTTCTGTCGGATCAGGAAATATAGTGGGATTCTAACGTGATTTTCTCCGTGTCACTAAGAAATAGCATTCTCAAGCATTCTATGCCGAGCGAATAACCTCCGAACCTCCACCGATTCCTAGCCTTTTTTTAACATCTGTATAACGATTTTTCTACACCTATAGGAGCTGTTGAAGAATCGAGCAGCTTTCCTTTGTGTATTACTAAGTTCATAGACTGCATTTCGGCGTTGAATACCATATGCTCGCTGTAAATTCAAGGTGCGGAAGGACATTTGTGGAATAGAATTATTTTACTTTTTCATCCGGAAATATTCCCACAGCACGAATCCTAATTTCTTCATAACTCCGCCACAAATCTTTCTAAATGTGTTTCGCACAATAGATTCAAAGTCATTACAAATATCCGGATAATCCACTTCATCTAACGCATTTCTGCTGATAGCATCCTTAACGTATACTTGGGCGACCTTCGCAAGAAATTTTGGTTCGTACGGTGGCACTTTAGCTCTTCCTGCGTCAAGCCGTTGTTGTGCATCACGCACAATGGTAATAGGGACGGTTCCTCTTTCTGAGCAGCCTCGAATCACAAAAACTTACCGTAGTCATTTCATTGCGGGGGTGACCGGATGTTTCACTGCAATTTGAATCCTGGACCCATTGTCAAAATCACTACCCAATAGACCCTGACGTTATTTAAACACCCAAATCTTACTCTAACATTTCCAGCCAATACTAACAAAGGTTCTTTTACAAAATGACTGGCTGTGTGCTGTCATAAGATTTCAGGATTCTGAATAAGCTATTAAAATCAGGTAACGAGTTTTTCGTTCAATTCAGAAACTCCAGCATACGCCCTCATGACTATCACCAAGTATCATACAGTGCAAAAAGCAGAAAGCTGCCTTCATCACTACTAAATTTTGCAGCCCTTGAAGCAAAAATTTTGCAAAGACTGCGAAACCTATTAATGAATCCTCGTCATTAGGAAGCAAAGATTCTACTCCTGAGAGAAAGAAATGTGTCATGAATAATTAAAAACACTGCAGGATAGAAAACAATGGTGTTTCCTTGGCTGAATCCTCATTACTTCCATAGCTTCACTTTTTATAGGCACATACTCGCTGCCAAATAACTGACATATTTGATGCAAAGCCACTGGCGGTCTCACAGAAATAATTTTAATATTTACTAACATATACACCATCAAGTCATAGCCATGCATTTTTAAATGCTCCAGTTTATATTCCCAACAGCAATTCAGTAGGAAACGTCATAAACTCCTCTATTAAACGAGAAGGGCTTCTTTCAATGCGCTTACCAAAATAGTTCCAGCGTAAAGCATGCCCTGCAGACGTAGTACTTCAATTACTCCGAAATGCCTTTGAATAATACAACTTGAATGACGCCCGCGGGCGATCATTTTTACAGTCTTTAAAATGAATATTTTTATGGAGACGCATAACTGAAAGACACAATTAGCGCAATTTATTTTTTTACGAAACTGCGCACATATAACAATGTGTCGCAGGCGTAGTGAGTTTTCCGAGAAAAATACGTCGTCTCTAATAACACTTCCTCAATTACGGGAAAATTAAAGTCGTTCTCCCAAAGATGATAATTAATTACACAACCTCATCAGCCAACTCAAACTCCCCCTTTTATTTCATTTTTATAACGTATACTTTCCCAGGGTGTATGACTGCATAAATATGCAAACCTTGGTGCGTTTGTCTCATTTTTATCGCATTGAAATCCATAATTATTGATGAGACTTTCTTAAGAGATGTATTTTTGGTTGAAGGTGTAAGTAAACACTAAACAGCTAAAATAACAAGGAGCCAACATTAATGGTCTAATTATTTCATTAGAAACGATTTTTACAGACCTAAGCATATAAGAAGGCACATTTCATTAATGAGTATGTGATTGACAGAGGCGAACCATTACGAAATATAAAAGTGTTATACTGCCATTTCAAAAATAATTCTGAATGGCAATTATGATTGAAAAAGGTAAAAAATTCTGATCCATTTAATTTTTTTTTCTTAATTATAAGACATACTAATCACATTTAATACTGTACGTGAAATTTTTGTTAAACATATATTTATTATTCACTTGTATTAAAAAGACTATTTCACTATTATCCACTGTCAAAGAGGAGAAAAACTTTAATTTACAGCACTTTTAAGGCTAATAATGATATATTTCTCATATGAGTTACCTACAATTGAGAAGAATAATTCTTAATTGAGCTTTAAAACTCCAACAAAAAGAAGTGATGGTAGTTCTCTTTCCTCCAAATTTCATAAAATAACTTCACTTCTGTAACTATCTCAGATGATACTTTCACCTATAAATTGATCTTGCATATAAGCTGAGTAGTGGAATTAAAACGGATTATAATTTACAGAAGAATTCTATCAATTCCGTTGACTGCTAATATACAATACCGAATAAGACATTATGGCTCTGACGCTGTAGCCTTTAATATATTAGTTCTGATAAGATACGGAAATAAATAACGATTAAAGGGAAAGGTTGGATTAAAGAAAAGCGTGCGGAAAAATAGCCTTCACATGACGTCCTTTTCGTTTGGTAACATGCTAAAGGGCATTAATGGAGCAATTACGGTTCCTAAGCAATTACGAGGAATAACGTACTGATATGTTCGGAGAAATTAGAAAAAATACGACAATTTCTGTTATTGGAGCGTCTCATGAAATTATGCAATCACACTATCAATATGAGGCTGGACCCGAGCAAATTTAATTTTAACGTGTTGTCATTCACAACATACATTTTGGAATGCTTCCATCTAAGCTAAAACTCATCTCTATCCAGAAAATGGATAAATTTTTGTGACAAAAGAAGTAGTATTATACTAGTTATACTACTTCATTAAGGGCTTCCTCGGAATTTTCAGTACAAATTCAGTTTCAAAATATGCATTAGGAAGTTTACACGGTTTGTATATCCACCTTGGCCTTCATTGGCTTCACCGAATTGTAGTAAAGTGAGATGAATCGAAATTACGAACTTGGGGCCCCTTACCCCGCCACCCTAGGCTCGACTCTATTGGCCGCGATCCTACCTTAGCTAACAGTAAATACTTAAAAAAAAAATTAATAGCGCATTCTAAAAAACGAAGCTGATCACGAGCAGGCATATGTAAAATTTCTATTACTTATTAATTCAGCTCTAACTTCAACAGAAAATACAGCACCCATGGCCATAATTTCGGCTTCTTGAATGCTCTAGTTTTCGCAACTGTCCTCAGATATTGCATGCTCATTCAAATTACTTATCCAGTGAATATGTCCATTTTCATAATACTTTTTGTGACATATCTCATCAAAATGAATAAGTCCATAATACGATCATGTTTCCATAGTAGCCCTTACATGTCACTTACATTCATTTTGCTACTAATTAAAACAATGTATGGGTACTTCATTGAGACCATTTGTGAATAATTTCCATTGACAAGGAGTAATAAATTTATCCACACAGCATTGCGTTGAATCATAAACGGATTAAGAGTAGTATCAATTACCCATACTGGTAAAATTTAGTTTCAATGTAAATCACAATGTATATGACGCATGTCTTTACACCATTTTCATTAACTATTTCTTGAACTATACTGCTAACGGATTCATCGAAAAATTTTAGACTAATACAAATTATTGGATAGCCACCACTTCATTAAAATATGCAAAAAAAACAACGCAGCAAAAAGTAGCGATCGCCAATACATTGGCATTTCTCAAAGTGATCATTTTTTGACGAAGGAAATTCAAATTTGTTTTTTTTTTCACGGAGTTTATATTTTAAACGCAACCATGGTTAACCGTTGAAACCGTGGTAGTGTTTTAAATAAAAATTATGAGAAAAAACAAAGCTAAATTTCATTCATCATCAATGTTCAACAAATTCTACAAAGGATCGCCGAAAACCACCAACTTCAACGTGATCAAGCAGTAGATAGTAATTCATATGACAGCTCTATCAAACATTATGGTTACAAGCAAAAAAATACCGAATATATAATCTTTGCGGAAAAAATAAAGTTATTCTTACTCCATAATCCGATGCTAAAAATACTCATCTACTAATATAATTCTGAAAACTACCTCATGAAGTATATACATCGTGAGAAATTACTATCTACAACGGGATCTACATTCACTGACATATCTGCTTTCGCGATAGAATTCCTTTTAAAGCTGATAGCGTAAACCACCTGGCATGGAGCCACCGCCTAAGCTGTGAAAAATAGGGCTCCAACTCGTGGCGAGAGCCAATGAGCTCGATATTGATTACGCTGTCACCGCTTCGAATGCCAATCGGGGGAGCAAGTGTCTAATCTTAAGCCATCCTATTGACGCCCTCCTCCCAATCTATTCATCAAAGAACCCGAGAGTCCCGGTATGAGGATAATCCTTAACGCTGGCTACAAAAGGTGAGCGGAATCGACGGATTACTGGACAAAAAAATAAGATGATTAGCAAGCAAGTGGAAACCTTTAAGACCGAGTTAGGTTTTCCGAAAAACATGCGACTCGATCGAAGCTTTAATTGTTTATGGCTCCCGCTAATTCCTTCCACTTTCTAATCACCGGTTAATTTGTTTTGTAGGAGTAGACTGTCATCTTTATAACATAATAATAATAATAAAATGCCTTCATTCGAGCGACGTTGAGACTAAGAAGTCCCCTCCTCTTCCAACTAACCCCTCGATAGCGTCAATGCAAACATATTTAAAAAATGGTATGCAAACGTTTAAAATACAAAGAATATACAGTATACACTATTTGTGAAATGTCAAAAATATCAACAACTATACGTTAAATTTTTTTGTAAAAAAGATTTCTGTTCGTGGGAAAAAACATGAGGATAAGGGTGTAGTATCCTTCAGCGAAAAAAAAACCCACTGCAGGAAAACGCCCACACAAGAAGGGGGGCGTGAAAAACCTGCGAAAACCTACTGAGTGAAAGATAAAGTCGTGTTATTTGTAAAATACAACATAGTTAATGAGGTATATATGACCAAATTATGATGATAAACTTTATAATTCTTTTAATCTTGGAGGGAATAAGTAGAATCATTGTTTTTGTCATGAATTTAATCATATTTACATTAATACCACCCCAATCACCAGCTAATATTATTAATGAATGGCTGTACCACATGGAAAACAGGTACGAATAATCCACATGTTATGAGAGCATTTACATTATTTCAATCATTAATGATTCTGGGCTTATCATGAATTAGGAATGTGTGCTTCTAAGAATAATGAATTATTACGGCAGTATCAAGTTTTCAAAGCATAAAATTTTCACTCAACTACATAACGTCAATTTTTCAGTGAAAAACGGATTCTACTTCTGCAATTTTATGCACGAAGATGTCGTTCCCACTAAATATCAAAACCTACATGAAATCTCACCGTTTCTATAGCAGTAACAATGACTTTAAAAACACATCCTTCTTCAGCAGAGCAAGGAACAACAGCATTCTCACTAAATACAAAATACATGAGGTCATGCTGACATGACACATGTTTTTTTTTGCTACAGATAAAACCACAGGGTCGTCAATGCTTGCCACGGCTATTGATCACCCGTCGCCCCAGTTATGCAACGCAGAACTCTGAATGAGGTCTCCAATGCTAGGTGGAGAAAAATACATAATGGTACCCAGTGAAGACGATGCCTTTGTTAGCTCTAAAACTTCGGAAACCTTTAAATAATTACCTCTTAAACAAAATATGATTATTTCAATAAAATTATATACAAATGTTTAAATTTAAGCAGGTATCACTCAAATATACCTTCAGGATGCATTTAATTTGCAGGTAAAACCAGAATCTCAAGTTATGCTGCTCGTATATTTAATAATCAAGTATCGACAATTTATTCCTTCATTTTTTTTTAGTTCCTAATGACTTCCTTATTTTATAAAGGCTCATTAGCAGATAATCCCATAAATGTTCCCATGATAATTAAAATTTCTGCATTAAAGTGAAATTCCTTACCTTCATTGCAAACTAACATCCACTTCAACAGCCATAGGTACTGGGATCTTCCAGAAACATCGAGTACTTTTTCATACCCGGACATAATATTTGTAATATACATTAGACGGGTTTCCGAGAGTTTAATTCAAATTTTTCAATAAAACTGATTTTTTAGCACGGACTTATATTATATTGTCTTGATATTGCCGACAGGATAAAAAAACTACGGCCGATACCTCTTCCTTTACCACGTATAGATTTGCATACATTCACTTGTACTTGTTAGGTAAATATCTTTTCCCTGGAAATTGTTTTACCACAGATGGTGATCATATTTACGGTAGTGAGACGCTAAATAATGCCTAAATAAAATGCATTTGAATTCATGAGGGAAGTAGTGAAATGGTGGTGCATGTGTGGAGATGTGTTAATACTAATGATAAATTTCTCCTATGAAGTGCTTCACTCTGTCTCTAGTTGGACCCAGCACAGTTCCATTACCTATTGGATGAATTATTCTCCTTTTCTCCAGTATTCCTACCATCGGACATGGCAGAAAAATTACTTAAATCAGATTTTCTTCCACAACACGAGAAATAACCCACGCGTTTCCGTTTCGTTTAGCAGAATAGGTGGAAGGAAGTTGCTCACGCTGTCAAAAGGTCACGGTGTCGATCTTTACACCTGCCCGTTAAACTAAAAAAAAAGTTTCCCTGAGCTAAAAATATCAATGTTTACCGCCTGAGACAAAGGGAAAGAATCTCTGATCAACGGGATTGAACCTTCACGAGCATCTTCGAAGGCGATGCTCGTTTCCCGTAGCTCTTGTCACACCGTGGAGCTTTCCTCGGGGCAATAAAAACGCAAACCCATTCCCAGAAAACATTTCGCCAGCCGCTCGCTAGCTCTATCCGAATAAAAAAGAAACCTATAAAATCCACGACGGCACGTGAAAGAGACATTTTACGAATGATGCTCTACGTAAGTTCAAAAACCTCACGCCGGATGGCGCTCACCACCAACAGACACACACACATGTGTATACTGGAAACCGCCTTGGAAATCGAGTGCACGTCGTCCTATCGGCCCCAAATGTCTCAACCCCTAGCCGTCTGCACAAATCCCACTTTGCCATAGCACCTCGAGCTTTCGTCCCTTTTATCCAAATGCCAGCTGTAAGCACCGCCTCCAACACTTTGCTGCTACCAACGACAGAGGAGGATCTAAGCAAGATCTGGAGAACGAACTCATGGAAGGAGGAATGGGCATTGTAGTATTCATGCTTTGAAATGCCATCTCAATTATGAGTTAGCAGTTGACGAAGTGAAAAATTCTGTGGCATGCAATCAGTAATTTAGAATATTTTTTAGAATCCGAACGTACACACATTCCCTAGATCACCTCGAGCTATCATTCCTTTTCTCTCCTATATCACTTGGCTATTATCAATGAGAGAGACAGTTCTAGGCATGAAAATTTGCGGGTGAAATTTCCATAAAGGGTAGATAATATGGAATAAATACCAATTTTTCAAATTTAAATCATGAGTTTTAAAAATACCGAGTGAAAATTTTTCAATTTATCAACTAATACAAAAGTTTCAATTTAAATGGACAAAGTCCTGGTTTTAATAACTGAGAGACATTGTAATTACAATGAAATATAAAAACAAGGCCCTCAATGCCGGAATGTACTAAAATAATCATTATCATTGACTATTGTTCGTAACTGTGGGACTCAACCCAGGATATAACTCTGAGCGAAAACGATTGATGACTATTTTTCAAACCCTTAATGTCATCAAAAACTTTACTGAAACATTGCCAGCAAACTTTCGTTCTTGAATATGCGAGGGGGAATAATTTATCATCCAATACTAGCCCCAGAAAAAAAGCACTTGATCCACGCACTGCGAGATGCGAGAAAAAAACGAGAAAATTTTTGCTGGAACAGAGACACGGGCACGCAATAATATATTCAGATCGAGAAACGGTACGAACACCTTTCTCCCCATTCCTTTTCCACGCTCAGTGCCTCCAAAACGTCACACCATAACGTTCAAAAGATTCCGGACGAACTCCTTTATATCCACACGTGTCTTCACCTTTTTTGGGGTTATGATTTGAGCTAGGGGGTATTCCAAACTCTATATAGACACGTAGGTAGTCGACGAAGAAACATTTCTGTAACCCCAATTCGATGGGAATTGCTGCCACATGAGGCTCACTTCGAAATGCTAGCAAGATCAATATGACGTGGAGTGAGAGTGCTTTATCCTTGATATCTCCATCAACGACGTATCTCCTTGTCCCTCCTTTCCCGTTCCGCTTTCGAGCGCTAAAACCCTTGACAATCATTCCCCCTCTCTCACACGGGTCGCTCCCACAGGGGCGGTAGGAAAAAAGGGGTTGTTGAGAGGACAGGGGGGTTGCAAGTCCCCCTCCCCCTCTGCGTTATTCCGAGATAGGATCCCCTTAACCCACCCCCCCCTTCCTCACCACCCCTCCCCTCGCATGCAACCAACCCCCATGACGTTCTTCCACCCTCATACCTCCTCCCACATAAGCGTCCACTCCCCCGCCGCCCCCCCCCCCCCCCCCCCCCCCATCGCCATTTTCCATTCCTGAGACTCCAGACCCATCGAGATGACCCAGAATAAAGGTTGCGCGCCTCTTTCCCTTTAAAACCCAAATCGTCCCACGTCCGCCCGCCACCCGTTAAAGGTCCTTCCCATCCTTCCTTACCGCTCTGAGCCCTTCTTCCTCTTTTACCCGCTCCTTCTTCCACATCCGACGCATTTCCTTGCACGTAATTCCGTTAAACGGTACGTCCTGCTTGATTTTTCACCATTTCTAGGTAGAGAGTTATTTTTAGCATTATCTTCTGGAGTTCTAACACATTGTACAGCGTGACAGATTAAAAAGTAAACTTCGTTGTATTCCACGCATTATTATTTTAAAAAATCAACCAGTTTCAACCTTTTCAGGTCATTATCGAGAGATAAACTTGATAATGACCAGAAAATATTGAAACTGTTTGAGGTTTTTTAATAATCAAAGCGTGGAATATAACAAATTTACTTCTTAATCTATCACGTCACCATTCCAAAAAAAGAACTCATAAACCATTGATTGAATACTTTGCATAATATTTAATAATATATAATATATTCGTCCGTTGAAAGAGTAATCCTGTTAGTATTGATAAGTATTAAGCAAGTAAATAGGCTAATTAGACGTTAAGCTTGTGATTAAGATACAAATTAAGTTAGATGCGTTAAGAATTTATCAATATACTGGCTTGAAAACATGCTTCAGGGCACAATTATTAAAATAATTTGACTTAACAGCAAATTAAAGGTTACTGGCAATGTCTACTAATATTGGAATTAGTGGTAAATTTTCATTTCTATTTGGTACCCATTGCAAGCAGTGTACAACAATTATTTGCTATTGGATTAAATTTGCTTCCCCCCTTTTTCATTTTTTATGCCAAGGCTGTTCATGCTTGCACCTATCATGACCATGTACCGTTTTACACCGAGAATATCTATGTTGAATTTCTTTCAAGAGCTCAGAAATCAAAAAAATGCAGACACGGAAAAAAATTCAACCGCATTAAGTGGAAAATTAAATGTACGTTTGAATGTTTCGCATACGCTAACAAATCGAACGTACATTTACAGAGAGCAATTTTTCAATTTCTCTTGCCATGCGAGATATAAAAAGTGTGAATGCACTTAGGCAATTTTTCCATAGATAATGTTCATTTGAGAAATTTCTTGTACCAATATCTGAAATGGATCTTTCGATCACCTGAAGTCAATAATCACTCCTTTTAGACTAGTGTATAACTTCAAATCCATTCGTTTAAACAGATAGGCGCACCTTTAACGTTCCTATGTTCCTATCCAAATCTTTCTCTTTTACAAATTGCACTTCCTACACATTCTACCTATTTTATCCAGCTCGACAGCAATGAATTTTTCGCTGTGCAGAGAGTTTGCGCCAATATTTTTCGTTCTAATCGAGTTTACTATACTCTGCTTGGAGAGTATTGCATAATTTTATTTTATAAAACGTTCACACATGCTCTTTTTATGCATTAGAGCTGTTACACACCATTCACTTTAAACTTTCTCACGGTAACAATTAAAAGTTAAATAAACGAAGGTGTGACGCAGGTTTTTCCCGGATTAAATGAAAAAATGAACGCTGGTGCCAACGTCTTGCTTGAGATTGGAAATAAGAAACGCTTGCACGAAGAAAATGTTTGTACGGGAATTGGCAAATTGAGAGACCGTTAGCATGAATGCTCTTGATAGAATGAACGGCATGAAAGCCTGCAGAAACGTCGCTTCTGAACGTCACTTCCTTCAGAAAAGTACACAATCGCGGCATTATTTGTTCGTTAAATAACGTATACCATTAAATTCTGGCTATTCAGAAGGTACTTCAAGTGTGCTATCTCCACTCTCTGCATATTTAGTTTGATCAAATTAAAATTTCTACTGGAGAAATCGTTTAATATTAAAATAAAGTTTTCCGGGAAAAAGTATGCATATCTTTTACTCATGCTGCTATACAATTCGAACTGTGAAATCAATTTGCAATGTATTAAAATCAACCATATTCCAGTCCTTACCGATGGCATTTAAATCGCTTTCCTTTTGAGTGGGTAACATGTTTGAATAAAATACATCCTTATGGAATATTGCTACAGGTACTTACACACCGTTCACTCATATGAAAGGAACTGGTGTTTCACGAGCGAAAATAGAGAAATACTTCGGACCTTCAATACAACCACTAGCAGTAATGTTTCACTCATACGTCAATCACTCTCTCTCCTGTCTTTCGCTGGTCAACCCTATTTCTTCTCCGGCTTCCGCAGTCACTTTATCCTCTTTTGCCAAAATCATCTCTGAAATAAAAAAATACGACCGGTCGAATCTCATCTCTGACCGCTGGAGTTCATCTCCTTCTCTGGGGAAGAGAAGGGCCATTGTCCGGAAAGATGATGACAGAATGGGTCTCAAGAAGCAGATAATCCTAGACATGCCCCAGTCTTGACAAGAAGTGCGAGGGTACAATGAGTGTCAACGATGGACTTCTTTTTACTTCTCCCTAGTTTAAAACGAGCTCAAATTCAATACCCGAAGAGATCAGATTTAAATAGATTACATTTGCATCGGGACGGCCTAGTAGTTCCTCACGATGGAACTTGTAGTCACTTACTTATTGAATGGAGGTCAATTTTTTATAGGTGAGGGTAGAGCTCAACCCGGACTGATTCACACGTGTACATTATTTTCATACATTGACATTGGGGGACCCAATTCCGTTTCTTGGGCCTCCTCACATTACAAAGGTTATAGAGTTAAGGGTTCCGAAGACTTCCACCGGAATTGGAACCCGGAACTCTTCGGCATGCACCCAAGTAGGTACAGCGTAGGGCTTTTGCCCAGAAGAATAACGGTCTCGTGAGAAGCTTTCTGACAACCAAAAGTCATGATTATCGAAATACGAGGTGGCCCAGGTATAAGGTAGCTAGCCTCCCTGTTCTGAATGTGTAGGCCTCACAGCTTAGTCTGTGGTGAGCTTCTCCCACTCAAGCCACCTTTCGGGTTAAAGCGCTGTCTTTGCAGCCAACTGCTATGAAATACGACAATCACGTCTCTTGAACTCTAATACATCCAAAGCCTCAGAACACCGGAATACTTCAGAATACATAAATTCAGGGATTACGGTGTTTTTCATTCATGAATATTTATCACGCTTAGTTCACTCTGCAGGTAAGTTTTGTTACATATTTAAAATACCAAATCTGCAAAATTCCTCGTTACGTATAGTAAACATAGGGGTTAAGGAACTGAAAAATAAATTTTTAAATTAAGTTTTTTTTATTAAAATTGAGTTTTATATAAACAAACACGTTGCTGTCAATTGTAAGAAACCTTGAAATATTTTCTTTGCTGTTTGAATCGCGGCCATACCTCGAAAATCCGACGCTCTGAGGGTATAAACGAAGATTTTGCCGGTGTGAAAAATTAACCAATCTATTATAAAACGCACTACAATAATGGTAGTTTTATGTTTTACCATGCACAATACATATTTTCATCAACCTAAAGATGAATACGGGTTCTTCCAAAATATTAACAGCGTTGAACAACAGACACGTAGAATTAACGACCGCATATGTCCGTGTGTTCGAGCTTTGTATATATGTTTGCAACATGAGCTGCAAGTACCTACAGCACGTTATATAAAACTGTTAATAAGTCGTCACTCGAAGCCCAGCATAATAACAACATTTGTTGCTTAATTAACAGGCAATACCGAAACTATGGCAGCCAAATACTTCCCAAAGTGTGTTTGCGCTACGAACCAATTCTTTCATTACTTCCTCTGCCGTTTTGCGCCCTGGTGATGTTATGAAAATTGATTCATGGAAGGAAGCACACGTTGGGAGGCTCAAGAGGAGAGAAGCCAAGCATCGATGAAGCTGCCAGGCGAGACGAGAGAAAACACAAGAGGCAGGTGAATCGAGGGAGGGATGGATGGAGGCCTGAGGGTTTCCGGAGCAAGTGCCGCCGGCAGGGACCCTTCAAACGGCTATCAATTTCAGCTTACGCCATTCAGGATCCATTTTTAAGCGATCCACAAGCCTCGAGATTCCAAGTGCACTCGAGAGAGAGTGAGTAGGCCGTTAGCGTAGCCATAGAGCAAAGGCTTAGCAACATCCGGTAGAAAAACGCTGCAGCATCAGTTCACGGGAATATCCATAAACATTATACCCTCGAAAGCCTGCCCCGTTGATTGCTTTACCATCATTCATAACAAATCAACTCTTGCTTTCATTGAAAATTACGGCGTCATTCACCTGTCTAGGAACACACAGGTACAAATCTATTTAGTGCATAAAAATAAAACGAGGTTAAAAACATTTTTCTCCGTCAAATAAATGCTGATTTTAAAAGTCATAACTTTTAAAAATAAAATGTAATATATTTAATTTAATAATTAAAGATTTTTTTTTAAATACCGAGGGCCAAAAATTACCCCTAAAACAGAGGTCGGCAAATTGTGGTCAGCTACGGAGTTCGTGATGGCCCGAAACAGAATAGAAAAAGTGATAGGGTACTCTTTTTCATTCACATTTAATTTACTATGTAATAAATTGTGCTAGCAGCTAGAAACCTAACTAATATAAAATGTATATAAAATGAACCAAATAAATAAGTAAAATAGAACTACAACAATTTTTTAAATTTTTATTATGCAATTTAAAATTTTATATTTATAATATTATAAAATTTGAATTCTCTGAAATTAAATATAATGTTAACTGATGAATGCAATCATTGTAAATGGTGCGTTCCTCCGATAATCTCCGCTCATATAAAGTGAACCTCGAGCACAAAGAACTACCCACTCCTGCCCAATAATATCCCTTTTATCCGGATACTAGCGTTAAATTTGGTTTGTACAAGAATATTCTCTTTTTTGTCATAAAAATTACTCCGGATTTCAAATCGGGAAAATAATATTGCGGTAGAAAATAAATTTTTATACAAAACGCATTTCTACCGAACTAAAGAGACAAAAATAAAGTTGCTATAAGCTTGACGGAGTCTTTAAATGAATTACTTCTAATAAAATGAATAACTTTGGACGCATGTTCCTAAAAAACAAAATTTTCATTAATGTTAAGTGTAATTTGATGGTTACAGAGGAACATACGCAAAACTTTTTTCGTTGTGTATTAGGAAATTTATTTAGTAACTCTGTCAGGTTCAGAGAAAATTTAATTTTCTTCAGTTGGCTACAAAAACGACATTTTCTCATAAAAATTGATTTTTATCATGTGATATTATTTAGTATGTGGCATTTCGGTAAGGATGGAAACGCTCTAAAATTAAAAATATCTGGATTTTACATTAGAAATCCATTCAGCTGCTTAATTTATATATATTTTAGTGAAATACACACTAGTATAGTTTCAAAAAGTAATAACTGTGATTCAAAAGAGAATATCAAGTTTTAAGTGTTAAATACAACCCATTTTTTATCGTAGAATTGTTTAGTATATAAAAAAAGTCATGAAGAGTGTGACTTCTTAAAATTTAAATTGAAATTTTTTCCTTTTGAATGATCTCCTAACATTCTCTTTTCTTTTAATGATCGCAGCGCCACCATTTGATGCAGGTGGCCATTTTTGAACGAAACTCCATATTTCATTTTTAATTATGAATTAAAATCGTTATTCGGTTCCAATCATTATACATTTTTTAAATATTTTATTGCCATCTAGTCCTGAGTTATCATGCAAATTTCAATAATGGGAAACTGGGTTAAAATTTGGTTGTATGATTTGCACTGGTCAAGACGGCAATCAACAAAGCGAATTTATAAAAACTTCGGAAAAAGTTTCACTACATCCTAGGATAATAGTAGAATTGTATAGAGTTTCAAAAATATACGAATGATCATCACTTTTGTTTCCTAAAACATAGATGAAAAAGGTCTCTAAATTAGAATCAAAAAACGAGTTCATTGGCAGCAAACTTCCTCGACTTGAAATAAAACGTACGCCACCGTAAAAGCCGAAATTTAATGAAAAACATTCCGGCACAAGTCATGCTAATAAATGGTAAGTTATGCGAGTATTTCCCTTGAAAGACAATTCATATGCAAAAATGTACACCAAAAGGAGCACAAAAAAAGAATACGAAAAAAGTTGCCTTGAGATGAAAACAGGCGAAGGAGGAAACGGACATTCACAGCCAAAGGATGGAAACAACTTGAGAGGTTGGACGACGTCCGCTCTGGCCCATTTCCAATTTCCCAAGGGACCTCTCTCTTTCTGGTGAGCAGAGACATGCATACATCAATTCCAAAAGTTAGGGACGCCTAAAGTCCCGGGTTACAGGACAAAAGCTATCATTGGCTCTGTTTCCGAGGCTGTCATCGAGTAAAGAGCTCGACTGAAAATTACCTAGGCCTTCTTGTCTACCAAGACGAAGTTGGTGAAAGGGCCTCAAGTCAAAGGATAAAAACTACCCTTTTAAGAGGGGTAATCTCTCCAATTTCCACCATTGATGGACAGCGTAAACGGGACAAAATGAACTAGAAATCTAATTGCCGTCAAGGAGAATGTGCAAATTAAATTATGCTCAATCAATCAATTGCTGAAATTTTTTCCTGGCAATATAATAAAAGGAATATATTGTCGTCTACATGTATAAGCTTGATGAGAAAAATATACAAATGACAAAAATAGGGAAGTTACTGGAATTCCTACACCTCTCGATCATCATTAATCTTGGTGCACTTCAATTATTCTGCATGAAATACCGAATGAAAATGCCAATATTAAGAAATTGATTAATTAAGTATTCTTTTAGTTTTAGTAACATTTTCAAAAGAAACGAAATAACAATAAAGTCCGAGGGACGGGTTACCTACTTTAGGTGTTTGAGTTAAAAATCATTGTGTGAAAACTCAAAACGAGCGATATGACTCAGATTGCACACTTTGTGTACATGTAAGGTACACGTACGTGCATTAAGTAGGTGACCTGAATTCTATCATTAAATAGCACAGCAAATCATCCTCTAATGGCCGCATGACACGCACTAGTCGTAGGGGTGAGCATCAAGAGAGAGGCATTGGTGACCTTTACATGTTAATATTTATGATAGATTAGGACGGAGGACAAGAGCTAAAGGGAACAACCGAGGCAAAATAACAGAGAAAAACCATTCCGTACGTTAATCATTAACAGTGCCTTGATAAAGCCATTATATAAATAGGGAAAGAAGATAAAGATCAGGCCGACAGATATATCGAGAGTGCGACTTGGGTAAATATCCATCAAAATTGATCGCGCATGGCATTTCAACGTTAAATGCTCTTTCCGTGAATCTCCGGACGCTTGTGTGGACGGCAAACACTATGTTCCGTATTCAAATTCGAGACTGCGCCAAGTAAACACAATCTTTTTTTATTTCGCGCCAGACTCCTAAGCCGTTCGGCAACGCCAGGCGAGATCCTGATTCAGCAAACGGCCACTGCGTGCTAGGTCCACGCTCCCCGACTACCTGATACGAGGTGAACGAAGCAGATTGGAATAATTCAATTTCACACCAGCCCAGGACGGATCTGGCCTTCCCCGCACCTCACACGATGGCCAATGATTCCGCTCTCTCCGTCAGCTCTAAGCTGTTTCGATGACGGATTTTCACGACGACAGATTTCACAGATGGACTCCAACGTCGATGATGGATATTAGAATTGGCAGCAGAATTTTTTTTTATGATTGATTTTTGAGTTTGTTGACGAATCATTTATAACGTCGGGGTGACCTTCGCTCGAAAATTGAAAGTTGATTAATGCCTAACTGACCACTGCCAACTAAAAAAATTTTATTTTGAGAGAATACGGACTCCACGGAATTCGATATAACTACACACAGCAGTTGAATACGCGACAATCGATAATATTTGCCTCTCTAACACAACTTGACGACAATTATTACTTCATAACAAATTACTTCTGGCTGCAATTGGCTGTCGATTGTTGAAACTCTTTATTAAGATTAATAGGAAGAGTTATCGCGATTCCCACTGGGCCCAACGGAAAAATAAGAACTCTTCTTGCTGTAACTTTGCCGGCAAAGCCTGGGGGCCTCCTTCAGTAAATCATATTGGCATCTAAATTGGTAAGCCGTTGGAGTCTAAATTAAAATCCAGCATGGTATCTGAGCAAGCCAAAATCAGCAAAAACGTTTACTATCAGTTGAATAGGTGTGAGTCCATCAGCCTCCTACTAAATCCGGCGGTCGAACACTACCAAACATACCCGTGCAAACCATCCCGAGAACGATTTATTGGTCCTGAAGTAATCTGTTTCAACGCATAAGGCTAGAGAGCAAAGGCCTGCCACGGCAAATAGGCCGAGGAAGAGAGAGAGAGAGATGCTTGAAATGACGCTCTTTTGCTGGTTATGTAACTACACCCTACCTTTGGAATGACCGTCGGATGGTGACAAATACTCTTACACGGGTAAATTCCGAGTTTAAATAAATCCCGGGTGAAGCATTCAGACGCCGCCAAACATTCGAAGTGTGAGCTTTCCAACTGGCGTCCCTTCCCTGATCATGAGATGTTCAGACAATTGTGTGGCTTAGCTCAGGGTAAGCTCTACCCTCACCTATCCTGACCAATAATTAATAAATCTGTCGAATCGCTGATTGAGCGAGTGGCGGAAAAGTTGGCGTGTATGCGGGAAAAACTAACGAGGTGAGAATTAAGACATTTTTTTTAAATCCACGTCTTCACACGAAATCAAATATTCAAATTCTTTACAGTCTGGAGGATTTGACATTCCTGCTGAAGCAGCAACAAAATCAGTGCATTCATTTTAGGATTCAAGTAGTACTACTTTGCCATTAAATCAAGGAAAAATGAAATATTAACTCAAAATTTTAAAGCAGCATTTGCCCATGCCTTTTTCCTAGAGGGTATTCCCTCCGATTTCCGCCAAACCTACCTATTCAAGGTCTTGATGCCCAAGAGTATATCTTCATTTTTTAAGCATCTGATTGACGAATACATGATTATGAATTCATACATTCGACAGCAACAAGAGAACATTTAAAAAGCAGTCATGGGTTTCTAACGTCAACGAAAAAGATAAAATGAGCAATTTTTGATAAATGATAAATAAAATAGGTCTCTATTCTAGGTAATATGTGCGTAGGCTGATTACGATTTTATCAAGCAACGCAAACTCTTTTAGGACTCAAAGCGATTTACGACAAAAAGATTTCACTAAAGTTCTTTGCATATTATTTTTTGATGGCCAAAGAAGCTCGTACGAGACTGTGGGAGTTTGAAGCTCTTTATTTCTAGGCCATTAAAACTTAGAGCGTACTTCGATTTCTTGTTTGAGCTGTAAGGTGACGCCACTATAAATTATGAGGGGAAAAGAAACCAAACTAAGCAAGTTTTGGGTATGGCAACGCATTTCATTATTAAAAACAGGATGATATACGCTACATATATGCTTGCTAACGAATACATTGCGCCGTAAATTCAACACTCCTAACGCTTCTAGCTTCTTAAAGCGAGTTTTTATGTATCATCTACCTACGGGTGGGCACAGATTAGTTGTAGAGTCGAATAAAATATATAAACGTACCGTAAGAGTACCATATAATGCAAACTTGAATCACACTAATGTATTATTTGCATATTTACAGTACATAAACTTTACATCTGCCACACCTTGCATAAAAAATGCTAATGAAGCCACTATTTGAATAAATGGCTTATGGAATTGAAGTTAAATAAATAACTCCAGTTGAACAGTTGGAATAGGCGCTAAAATTCCGAATCTTAACCTTTGAGTGAAAATTTGGGGCAATGATTCTAGCCCAGCGAAGATCTACTTGATTGTTCGAATGAGACTTTGCTCCATCAAACAAGCAAGAGGCAAGGACGAAAGGGGCTCAAGAGACAGGAAGCAGTTTCCGGGCGAAAGCCATTCACGGAATCAGATTTCAAGAAGAATGGGGTCATTCCTTAGGGAAAAAAATGGTGGACCCAACCTTAGACGAAAACAAAAATAGTTGAACGTCTCGGGAAAGGTAGAATTGGCTAAAGAGGACTTTTTGATAGAACAATAAATGGATAAATGTAAGGTACAGTGTGAACACCAGTCGATAAGCAAGGTGAGACTGACAGACACATTCACTCATACGTTCAAATTCGCGGAAACGCATAATATCAGATGTGAACCCTGAAAAAGAAATGGAACATTTTCAAAGTTTGAAAGAGAAACTCTTCTATTCAGTCGAGTTAAAAAATGAAAAAAACCTTATTTTGTGAAATTAAACAAATTGAATTATTCTGTTTCTGACGATTAAGTTATTACCACTATAGGTTACTTTTCCCCCTTGCTTTCCTCAATGCCTTATAAAGAATGAATATATCTTTACTTAGCACAATATAAAAAGGAACTGATGTTTGCTATGTTTTCTAAGCAAATACATCGGTTCATTACGCTGAGGGAAGTTCCTTCAGATAACACGATACTGATATTCCCGCCTTAAGAGAGAATTACCAATCGCATTTCAATTTAAATTTCTTTACATTTGATGTTCTTGCCCCGCAAGTACTTTTATGAGCTCCTTGAAAATACTAGTGTCTTTTGTACTGAATTTTCAGCCCTCCGTTTCAGAGAATTCGCGATGCGATAAATTGCGATAATGCAATTGAAGTCTTTTGCGATTAGCATTGACGCGGCCGTATATGATTCATTGGTAACCGTGTTTTCATTTCAATGAGTACTTATAAAAGAGTTGTAGACGGGCAGCCATAAAAATAAAAATTTAAGCGCTCAAGAGATTTAAAAAAAAATTTCTTTCAATGAGAAATAAAAATGAATAATTAGTTATTTTTGTTATATTTTTATTTGGATTTATGAAGCTTTTCAATAAATGAGACTCGATGGGCTCGATGGGAACGCCACCTACCCTGGCTTCTCAAGTTTCACTTGTTTAGCTCGGAGTCTTCTTACTCTGCCGCCGACCAGTCGTCTTGTTGAACTCTAAAACCACGATGTCTAAGTCAATGGGTTTAATATACCACAATTTTCATTTCTTCAATAGATGGCAATTTTTTAATTGCATGCTATTAATAAAATATAAATGCTATTAATTTAATAGCCTGGATTACCTTATATCTGCCTTGATAGTCAATAAAATACAATTTTATATTTTTAAATAGTTAGCAGAAACATTTCTGCAATTATACGTTAAGTAATTCTATGTCTACTACCTTTGGTCTCTTAACTAAGACGCTAAATTCCCTGCTTGAGGAAAGTTACGTGCGCTTATAGTCAAAGTGCTTTGACTCATTAAATAGTTTTGCTAGAGGGTCACCTTTATTTCAAAAAATGGCTCCATACGGTTCACTGATACCCGCTTTTTCTCGCTTCTGGATGTAAAACAATGCATATAGTTGTTATTGATTCCACGTGACCACGCATTGCTTTCAAAAAATTCGGTGTTTGGCCTCAAGTCAGTATGATGGAATCCTCAGCGCTAGTTTTCCATTACAATACAAGAGTCGAGCAATGATATTGAGATATTGTCGTCGGCTAAAAATGCTGTGTAAAGTTAGTATCTTTTGTATAGTTGTAGTGTTTTGGGAGTCAAAAAGTTAATTGATTTATATTACTAAACAGGCCAAAATAGTCTAATTCTCACCATATTTACCATATGTAAAGAATGATATGTTAATGTTAAAATCTATAGATATCCTCACGAATGTCCTTTTTTAATCGATATCAGAAATATCTCCGTTTTGAAAAGTTTTACAAGAGCTCGAAAAACATTCGTAATATCGGAGTTCAAGAAAAAAGAAAGAAGGCTTTAAAATATAAAAGGGTGGACCCAACGCTAGTAGAAGAAAAGAATTGACGGTCGGGAGGAAATGAAGTCTTGAAACATTTGAGGGTTAATTTTGGAAGATGAGGAGACTGCAGGGGACACTTCAGGACGGGCGGAATAATATGGGGAAAGGGGAGAAGGGCGAGCTGGGTGAAAGGGAGTGAGGAGTGTATCGGGTATTTTGAGAGCAACAGAAGCCAGCAAGAGTAAGAGAGCGAGGGAGAGAGAGAGGAGTCGATGAGCTGGTGCAGTGCGAGATCGATTGGCAGGCGAGGCAATTAGTGGCCCCCGTCGGGACCATGGAGACGGGGCTACGAGAGAGAGAGATAGAGGGGCCCTACACAACAGGGGGTGGGAGGGAGTCCACCGGGGTTGTGTATGCATGCATTCTCGGGCTTTGCACGTCCGTCGAAAGGGGACCAAAAGGGGAAGGGTTAGCCGTGGAAGAGAGGGCGAAATTGTATCCACAGAGAAGCAATAGGATAGGTAGTAGAAGCTTGTGTCGAAATTGCACAATTAGGTCAAATAAGGCGAGGCACCGTGAATCTCTTTTCCCGTTGCCAAATGAGGCATCATTCCGAGAAAATAAGAGCGTACCTAGAGGGCGGTAATTAGGGAAAATTTTGAATGGAAATGTAGGTAGGAATCGCGTTCCGGGGATATTTCGGGAATGATAATTAAATGCCTACCAAAATATCAAATTATATTTCTCGTTCAGGCTAGGTTTGTAATTGAATGATGAGATGAAATAATAAGCATGAAATATGAACCGTTTCAGCGGTGTTCTTTTTACATGGGACTATTTTTCGTATATGTCGACGGGTATTTAAATACTAAGCAAATAAAAATAATGAATGCTTTGTATTAAAAGTCAATTTTTTCAATTTTTATCTAGCAAAAAATATTTGATTTTTATTTAATTATTCATCACAACACTGAAAATTGTAGAATGAGTGCTAAATGTCGAATCAAATACCATGTTAGTCCATGGAGAGCGATACGATTCTGAAACAGCATCTACCTTTGATGAGAGAGTAAAAAGAGGCAAAGACGAATGACAATATCTGGCAGACATAAAAAATATTCGATTAAATTTAATATCCACGGATATGATTGCGGCGGCTGTTTTTTCCCCTCAGGACAAAACTAAAAAAGGAACTCACACAAGCCATGCCACACTCAAAATGGGCTCATTTCAAGACTCGCTTATTTTATACGAGTCCAAACTTTCGGCTTAAAAGTAATTTCGGGCATTCCGTTTAAGAGATGCACATTACGTAATAGACTACGCGAAAGAAAAACTGACAAATGGTACTAAAGCCAGCGGGATGGTTTATTTCCGCGTTGCTAAAGATACCCTAAACAATGAGGTTCTCCCTAACAAAAAAGACCTCGAAATAAAAAAAAACGAACACGAACCTGTACACACTCAGAAAAAAATTGCAACATATCGGCAGGTAGCAAACGATGGACGCATCTTTCTACCGACCCGAGTGTCATGGCTGGGCTGTTATCAGGTTCTCCAGTAACGCATGCTGCAAAGGCGGAGATGAAACAGAACATTCCCGACCCCAAATTATTCCGCAGCATGGAGCCCGACTGAATGAAGCTTCCATTTTGAGTTGATTACACACGTCAGCCATCTGCCCTCGCCTCGTTTCGATGAGGTAAAAGGAAAAATTCCGTCAGTCATCCTTTGACCTCTCATTGAAACGCAATGGCTCGTGCACAGCGAACATAAACCACTCTATGTGATGTTAAATAATATGGAGACTAAAATAATATGAAATTAAGTGTTGAAACTGTTCAAAATAATCCCCGCTGTTAATTTTAGTTAAGAAAAAAACCGTTTGATATGTTAACCATAATCAGAATAAACTTGTTGACACACTATCAACCTATTATTTTGGTTCGGCTAAATACGATAAACTCACAAAGATACGTTTAAAATAGATGAGAAAAGGAACTCACTTCCTCTATCAGAATAAATAAGAGCTCCTATCCAATAAAAAGGGCAAAAATGAAATCTCTCCAAAGAGCACATTCACATTAAATCAATACGATCGATAATTACGATCTTTTTCAAGTCAACTATTAATATCATCTTGCCTCAATCCTCAAGAACACTGAGGCGGCTGGAGAAGTAGTTTTTAAAAGAATACCAAAAATCTTTCTATTTTAAAGAACGCAATAAACCGAAAATCCTTTCACGGTGACGGTTTAATATTACTATTAATTATAGAACCAGCGTACATAAAAGGCCGGAAATAAAAATGTACTGGCATATCAAACTTTTTTAGTCGACTCAGAAAAAATATTGTAATCTTAACTGATTTGATACAGACAAACCTAGCACAAACAATAGCCATTGCTTAGTTACGAATCATACTTTTTTTAATAGAGGAGAAGCATTACGAAAAAAATTCACAGTCAGGAGAAATTTCTTGCTAGATATCGTGAGAAAATTTAAATGAAAGATTGCCAATGAAGTCCTCGAAACGTGAAAGGTAAACTTTTTAACTCGTGCATATTCTACCGAAGGTTCTCCATCGCCTTGCAACGCTCCAAAAAAGTATTCTGGATGTTGTTATATTCGAGTTATCTCAACTGCCTTTTTTTGGAATGAAGACACGAGCGGCGCAAAGGCAAAGAAAAACCAGAAGTGAAACAGAATTGATTTCTTCCAAGTTTTAATCTTTCCAGAGAAATCCCACCCTTTCAGTCGAGACTTTTAGAGAGACGAGTTGAAATTCAGAGAAAAAGACGGGATATGGAAGAGAAAAAAGACATCGCCCTTTCACAAATAAGCTGGACTATTTTTTTCCTATTTTTCTGTTGTAATTTGTAGAAGAATAAGTGAATTTCGGAAAAATAATCGTGCTTTAGAATCACAGTTACAGGCTTTTCCTGGTAAAATGATGCCGATGGTACACAACGTCACCGGGGGGAAAGAAACTGGAAGAAATTGGATGCATTAAACTAAAAGAGCCCATATAAAAAAATATGCTTCATATGTCAGATTTCTCTTAATTTTTGCAATGGAACAGCTCAGGTCCATTAAAAATACAGACACTTCATTAACATTAGTTACGAATTGGAGCTGATATATTTAATAATTTGAAATATATTTACACACATTTATCCTTCCTCCGGATTTCTTGAGATAATAAAGTCAAAATGGCATGGACCCTTAATAACACTCATTTGCAAATTATCATTTCAGAAAACTAAGGAAAAGGGTTTACGCCATTATGCCACGTAATTATTCATTCCCATTTTGTTGAGACTGTTACAACCCCACGCTGAAAGAAATGGGGAAAATATGCTCCTCACTGAGGGGACGACAGAGACCGTAAAGTAAATTAAAGAAATTACAATAAGAAAAGTGACACCCCGACGAGATTCGCGCAAAAGTTGAGTAGAACACCATTTCACTCCAAGCGCCACATATATACTCTAATATTCATTACAAAAGAATAAAGCTGAATGGATATTAAAATTAGCCTTGACAACTGTCAATCGAAATAGATGACAGTAAATACCTGTACACCAAATAATCGAAAATTTTCTGCGCGTGCCAAATTATCCAACATAGAGATTTTATTATATTAATTAAAAGAACCAAATCAACAGAGCAGAAGAAATATATTCCACAAGAAGTCGACTGCATATACTCTAAAACCAGATAAAGATTAGAAAATTAAAATAATCATCTAATTAATCACAGCAATTTGTAAAAAAGTAATAGTTATATAAATTTGCAGTAATGTGTTTGTAAAAATAACTTTGTGAGACATCTCACCTTATTAAAATGATCACAGCATTGCTACATATATAGATATTAATTCATATTCTAAAGTTTTATTGCAAGTTCCCCTAAAATAGTTCCCAGGAAAAATCTTTCTAAAAACGTTAAATTAAGTGGATAAACGTAAATAAACTTAGGATTAGGTGATTTAGTCATCAGCAAAAATCATTTGCATCACAAAATGTAAAAGGAGCGAATGGAATGAATGCGGAGACAACTTAAATGGCTTAATATATTAGACCCCATATAATATTCTCAGACAAAAACTCTATAGAGATACTTATGCCGGTTAAGGCAAGGTAATTTGAATTTCAAATTTCCCACACCATAAATTTCCATAAAAGCTTAATCTTGGATTCAGTGTAGGTCTTCCTCATGTCAAGCAATTAGTTCGTAAGCTCGGTATATTTAATTCTCATAAAAGTTAACACATAGTATCAACGGAATAGTTTGATCTCTTTCTCTAATCTCCATTTAATAGATACTATGCTTCTAGTCCACGTAAAAACTTATTTGAATACAACAAGGCACTTATAGAACAGAAGATACTTATCCAGGGGAAGAACAGTATACATACATGTTTAGCGTCACCGCCCACAATGAGTATATACTTATTTATGGCCTCATTAATTCCTCTTCTAACGTTCTCAGAAAAAATGAGTCGCACAAAGAGCAAACAAAATCAACGAAATAACATCGTAAACATCTACCGAACTAACAAGAAAAAATATGCTGAAATCAATTGTTATGACACAACTGATCCAGTTCTAAAACTTTTTTACCTTCCATGATCCGAGTACCGAAAAAATTTCATATCTCAAGATCTAGCTTCTATAGCAACGAAATGAAGGATTATTCCTGAGTATGGGATAGCATCACGGAAACTCACGATCCTAAAGAAGCAAGACGAGGTCATGGGTAACAGAAGGGCTGAGAATGATCCCCAACGCAACTCGGCAAGGGATTTTCAGAGCAGCCAATGAATATTGGAATCGTAATCCATGATAGCTTATCGACCGGAGCGGCAGATGGAAACACCGTGACCCCAAGGGTAAAGGGCCTCTTTCGCCGATAGCCTCAAGTGTATCTACTTAACAACCGGCAGCTAGTTCTCGAGATCTTACCGATCCTTTAGGGGATTTATTGTACAAGTGTTCTGATTTGATAAATAGGGTTTATGAACACACGATAAATGATAAAAAACAATGACTAAGCTCTAGTTTAAGGAATAAATATTCCCTACGTAAATGAATCCATTTCGTTCAATCAAATCGAACTGTGGTTGTAATATTTAAACGACTTTCTGTTACTATAAAACCGTTATTTTTCCCCTGGAGTCACCAACAAGCAATTAAATAATGCAGGTAAACGTTAAACGAGTACGCTAGGCAGTTACATCTATCAGGATAACCTATTAATTCTATTCGCCACTATTTGCATATATGAAAATGGCCAAAGGTTTCATCTAAGCATCTATGAAATATCTAGGAACTATAATCAATCCGGGAGGCATTCACAAATCAATGAATATTGATAATTACACCAAACTAGACAAGTATGTCTACGTCCAAGAATATCAGACTCAAGCTAAAGCTGTCCAAACATATGTTGGAGGGGCTATTACTCCAAGGTATGCATTGAGACTACGTCCCACGGAAAAATGTCGCCGGCGTTCCAGACAACGATAATCACCATCGACCCCAATTCGAAATGTTTCCATTCTGCGTTTGTGGACATGGCCAGAGTTTTACAATAGTCGCAGGGCCTTAAGGAGCCAAGATTTTTATTACGCATGCATAACTGAAATAAAAAATTTGCTCAGGTGGGTATTTCAACACAACCAATACTTGTAGCGAATATATATCATACTTAAAGGCGATTAAAAAATACTTAATCACGCAAAGGAAGCTCAAAGTAAGGATTTAGAATTTTCAATCTTCAGAATTCTATTGACATCATTTTCCCAGCTCGATTACCGGCCATATTTGTTTCGTTTCACCGTTTCTCATCGAGCTACACTTGCTTGGATAATAGTGTTAGTTTGAATCTTTCTCTTAAATGTACAAATGCTTCTAGAAATCATTAAACTCAATCTTTAATATTTTTTGTGAGTCACACATTTAAATTAAAACCAATTGCCCCTAGCAGATATCACGTTTCAAAAGAAGTGAACGAAAAGTCACAGTGATCAGAAAACACCATCCGCGATCGTTAAATTTGTTTCATTTACAGGTCATCTTCATCGGAAGACAAATATCAGCATATTATACGAACAGCATATCCTTTGAGGATGTGTTTCAAGTTATGTATTAATTACATGGTTATTTATAGGTTAGAGATAAAAAAGCAAAGCCCCTAAGGAATTTCATTTCGTGAGAAAATAAAATTTCTCATGGGAGTTGATAAGACTGATAGCTTTTCGTTTTTTTTATTATGCCACACCATCTCATCCATTCTCTCGTGCTTCGAAGTTTTATTTTTACTACGCCTAGGATTCGTTAACTATTTTTGAAAATACCGATATTTTCCTCTATTCATTAGATATTATTATTAAAAGAGATGATACAATTTAATTTCATTTTTTTCTTGGACAACTCCACACTCACATGCTTAATTTCAGTCGTAAAATAAAAAAACGCATGTGTTTTTGGCAGAGAAATACGACAGTAAACCGGGGAGGAGAAAATTCCAACCTAAACACCAGAAACAAAACCATCCAGGCGCACCGGATGGGTCAACAAGGATTTCAAATGCAAGCAATCTGAGGAAGCGGCGCGGCGGGGTGCAGAGACGATATACTATGCACTGTATTCGGGGAATCTGTTGTCGGTTGAGCGCGTTGGTAGGCCGTCCTGGAATAACGCACCATCATCTCAGGGGGACTGAGTGATTGAGTGTGGAGGGGCGCGCTGCAGGAGGGAATCCGGTTCTGGCCGAGAAATCAACTCCGGAAGAAATAACGCCCGCAGGGCTGTCTGGCAGGATTATTGACCCCCTGCCAATCCAGGCGTCTTCCCACAGTGCATGCGAGGCGAAGGAAGTTAATGGAATTCACCAATATACTTAACCAAGTGCCAAAAGAAGGGGAACTGATCTAAACCTATTCTAAACCTTAGGATATACGATCCAAGAAATAAGCTTTTAGGCGTCAAAGATAAACATTGTAGATACGCACCCGATAGTTACCAACTTCTAATCTGACCCGAAACTCAAATCCATATGTTCTCTTGAAGGATGAACCACAGGGATTTTCGGCAAAATAGAAACAAAAATCGCCACCCACTATTTCAGTTCGTGACGCCATCAGAGATACAAGGTGATATTAGGATAGTGGCATAGTTTTTGGCGTCCATGATAGGAAAGGCTGAGGGATGGTTGCAACGTATAAAATCGTATCCGGCTTCATTTTGCGGAAGTTCTTTATATCCATGATAAAAAGAAGAACACAATGGTAATTTCCACACTTTTAATGTCACAACTCAGTAACTGACCATGGATTCAACACGTAAGTGTCATTTTCAAGGTGAAAATCCAGTACTCTCTCGGTATATATACCCATGCCAAGGTAGGAGGTGGGGGTATGTGGAATTAGGTGTGGGGGAGTGGGAGGGGAAACGGTTTTGGTGAACAAGTGAGTGAAGGACGAAAACATACATCGAGTGGATCGGAGTGAAGGTCAGGGTTTTGACGTCATGGGGATGCATTTTAACAAAGGAGAGTCAGTACAAAATAAAACATCATTACAAACTCCATCCGGGCTATTGGCAATTTCGAATTTTTCCATTAAATCTAGTTTAAGCCCTTTGTCAATGCAATGTAAAATATGTATGTCAAAATTGCTGAAATGGTTACAGAGGCATAAATGATTGGCGAAACAAGATTTCCCGTCATTATATATAAAACTTCTTCTATGTTCCTTCACTCTGTCTTTGAACCTTTCTTCCAGTCTGACCAACATAACAAATTCCACAATCGCCACATTTTAATTTATGCGCTCCACTTTTGTCCATGGACAAAAGTGGAGTAATAAATCCTGTTTATATCTTAATGTGCAGTGAATAACCAGTTAATGGAATAACTACCTTTCTGCATCACTGATAATGCCTTATCATCAACCACATCACAGTTTCTAAAATATAAAATAATTCAATATAAATAACGCATGACGAAATACTTAGTTTTATTCTCAGTTTTTCCCACTGCAAAACTTTTTTTATTCAGATGGTTTATTCCATAATGAACTAAATCCTTTTTTCGTGAATGCCTATGTTATCATATAAAATTTCAACGTAGCCGGTGCAGCTCTTCTCTACGCAAAGATGAAATGATGAGGAATAAATGTCTATTTAATAAATATGCACACTGCATGACGCCTACCAGTCATTTAAAAAATGGGGTGGATTTTCCTCGCCCGCATCTCGTAAAAAATACAACGATTGCGGGTTGGGAGGAGGCGAAGAAGGGGGTGAGGGGAGCGTGAGCAGAATGCGTGCTCCCGCCAGCAATTAATTGGCCTACCCCTCCCTCCCTCTCTCCTGACGTCCAATGAAATGGAAGGATGGGATTCGCAACACAGCAATGCTTTCAAAATCAGGGTCGCGCTTGCAGACGCCTCCGCTGAGGTTCGCTCGCATCATCCCCCTCCCTCATTCCCAACCAACCCGTTCTCCGCCCCCCACGCACTTCCAAGCCCTCCTCTTACCGAACCCTCGTAATAGGACGTATACCCACCGCTGGATCGGCCATTTTTTGGTTACCAATTCATTGCAAAAAGAAGAATGCTTTCACCTTGAAATTTCAGGGAACATTTAGTCCACACTTACAAAATCTACGTCTGCCTTGATTTTTGCCTCGGCGTATTCTCAAATGCAACATTTTTACATGAAAAAACAGGTAAATTTTGATGAAGATCTAACCTTAAAAAAACTACAAATGGTAATTTCCACACTGATACTAAACTCAACTACCGATCATGGTTTCAACACACCATGTCATTTTCAAGAAAAATTGACCTTGAAAATGACATAGCATGTTAAAACTATGGTCGGAAGTTGTGTTTTGCATTAAATTGTGGAAATTACCATCTGTAGTTTTTATCATGGACATATCTAAATTCCACCAAGTCAAGCCTGAAACGATTTTATAAAATCTACCCTGTACACCCCGAAATTTTACGGGCGATTACGTAATATTTAATGGACACCAAAAACGTCAAAGCAAAGTTTATAAAATCCCTTGTGAGTGTGGTGATATCTGCGTGGGGGAGACTGGACGAAAGATATCTACTTGTCTCAAAGAACACCAAAGGTATTTCCGACTTGGTCCGCCGGAAAAATAGTCAGAGCCGAGCAGCCATAGTCGAGCATAGCCTGGATGAGGACAATAAAATAAAATGGGATGACAACACAGTTTTATGGCGATCAAATCAATTTTGAGATCGTTTAACTTAAGAGGCTACAGAGATAAGACTGGATAATAAAAATTTCAACAGAAACACCGGATATTCGATCAGCAACTCTTAGAATAGAACTCTTAAAAGAATTATGATTGCCAGAGCTAAGTCTACGTAGGTCCACGGTCCTTTGATCTAATCCGCCGCGACAACAATCGGGACTCGAACAATCCCGCTCCTCCTAATGCTGAGCTTCAACGGTCACTTAAAATATTCATTAAGTAGCCTTGAGAATGGGTAAAGTGTCGGAATCCGAAACGTCAGCGCTTTCACAAAATCTTACCCGAGAAAAGTTTAAATATTCTGTTCGCCGGGAAAGTTTTAAATCTTACATGAAAATATATATTTTTTATCTGTAATAATGAGCTGTTAATCATGATTTTATTTCCAAAACTATGGCATTTACAATTAAATTGCCACTCTTTCCTTCTCCTTATTGCATGAGATTTTTATTCTTTTCCTCATTGTTCAAAATGTTTGAGAAAGACGCTCGGTTTTTAAATATAAATGAATTGAACTTTCGTTGCCTTGATTACCTCTCACAAAGGAGCGATTTCAGGGAAATCTCTCACTTCAAGGATTCATGCTGAGGGTGTCCAAAGGTTTCAGCCGGAAATTGAATTCGGGACACTTTGGCCATTAGGCTTAAGTTCCACCCGGTAAGTTTACTTAACATGGGTATACAAATGATATTTTCGCACTTCGCTCTCTACGATGATAAAAATCAAAATTAGGCAATGGGACAATTAGATATTTAATACATATATTTTTCAATTGACAAGATTATCCAGTATTAAATCTTCCTGTTATTCTCTCATGAGTAAAATGACGCGTAGCAGAAATTTTCAACTGAATCAGAAAATTTTGTAGTAAATTCCCCCCCTGGTACCCCAATTTTATTTTAGCATGATTTATGTGCTACTATGCACTTTTTGTTAGAACATGCGCAAAACAAAATGTTTATTCCATAATTTATTCAGTTTTTTACAAGCATAAGTAAGTATTTATGAAAACTTCGATAAAAATTTTATTTTCCTTTCGTCTAATTAAGAGAGTATTTAGTTTGGGAAGCCTGGTTATTGATTAGTAGTGAAAATAATACTATTATAAGCGTATTTTTTAACTATAATTTTAAAAAAAGTCATTAATTTTTCGGTTAACACTCTTCATGTCCAATTATCGACCTAAATCTAGCACCTTCAGGTTTCGCAACCCCATTCAGTTTCTTCAACACTAAACTGTAGCACAGCCTCCTCTTGGGTGCTTAATCCCTTGTTATGACCTCGAGAAGGTCTTTCCATCTCCCGAAACGGATATCCAACCCCTATATAGAGCCTTCAAAACTCACCACTGCCTTTCACGGATCGCATGCCCCGACCGCGGAATCACGCCACTTCGGAGCGTAGGTACGTGCTCGTACCGGCATCACGTATGCTTGACAGCGAAATGCACGCGCCGAGTCTAGAGGGTGCCCTGGTAATATAACTGGGTTACATGCTAGGTGCGCACATTTCAGTGAAGGCCTTCCGCATCGATGTCATGGATTCGAACATGCTTAAAACGTCTGTGACAAGACCGACTGAGCAACATCCCGCTCGAAAATACTTTGCACCCACGAGGTTTGATAAACAGGTTGCCTACCGACCCCACAACGCTGGTTAAAACTACCTCACTTCCATGGTAAAGGCGATACCGCCGATGTGTTTAATAGCTTCTTGGAACGAATTTCTCATTACCAAGGCAAAGGAATACGGTCGGTGTGTTTACTAGCATCTTTTCACGAGTTTAACTAGTAAAAAATGGTGGTCCTAGTTCAAATCCAGGAAGTGATGAAAGCTCTAAGTATCTATAAGTATAAGAATGCTCATCACTTTTATGGTACAATATTAATATTTTGTTAACTGTACTATTCTTTTCCTTGCCTACAACTAACTCATTTCCAAATTCATTCAAAGCGCAACCGCAAATTAAAACGCAATAAAAACTTTGGCGAGGAATTTAACGACTTGCCGTAGACGCGAGTTTCGTCGGAATGATAGTATTCTAATGATGGGAATAGCCAGAGACTAAATATTATAAATATGTTATAAAAGGTGCTGATTACTTGGTTAAACATTAAAACCTGACACAATTTAAAAAATTTAAATTACCTCCTAAAGAACTTAACTGCTGATGATTCATGGACCATTTTCATCTACGACAAAATTAAGTATTAAGAATTGATACATGCTTCTTGAACTCGTCTTTGCCATTTTAAACGCATTAAAATATAATGCAGAGGGTACTAAGTACAAAGAAATATTGCATGATTACTTTGAAGCCGGATAAAAATAATTTTAAAGTGCACCATTTGACTAACTATTTTATCTTATTGTTGTTTCGTTGTGCAAATGAAAAAAAAACAACTTGGACTTTGGAAAATTACCATCCTCGGGGCCAATACACTTTTCCTTCGATACGCGAGCGACGATGTTCGACGGTAAAGTTTTCCGTAAATCTGCACCTCTTATTACACATATCCCAGGGGAGTTCGACACTCCGATCGGATATAATTTCAAATTCTGGAGCAAAAATCTACAGGAACTCCAGCTTCGAAATTCAAAGTTTTAAAGATTGGCAATTGCTTTTAGGTTGCATGATAAAAAAATCTGAAATTTGGCACCTTTCCTAGTTGAACTATAAAAAAATTCAATTCATTAAACCCTAAAAGAGAATACATGTACGTACCTAACTATTTCTGAAACACAAGGTAAAAAATGTGCCATAATGCCACCCACTTTCAGCAAAGAATGAGTAAAGCTTTACTTGTAAAAACTTCATTAGCATATCACATGCGTCTCTGTCCTTCAGAGGACTTTTAACTTTGATATCGGGCACTGCTTCATCAACGCCACCATCCGTCAAGCGAAGCGTCACATTTGCATTCTTGACATTCGCACTCTGAATATTTCACTTTTAAATTATAGAACTCCTCTTCCACTAACTATTCCATCCAATGGCCACAATATTAGCCTAAGATTTCTATTTTTATCAATCACGTAAGAGCTTTAAACTGAAATAGCCATTAACTGGCTGTTTGTAAGAGAAATATGACTGAAAAATACACAATCACCACAGTAAAATACTTTTAAATTTAGTTCACATATCCAAGATAACCGCATTCTCCGCTGTTGCAATGGTCCCAGAGCGGAAAACTTACCCAGTTCAGGAGAAAAGTACAGGTGAGGCTAGTACAAAACCTTTATGAGATATTGCTTTGACAAAATTAAAGTTTTAAAACTATTATAATGTCAATGAATTTTAATTTAAAATTATAGAACTCCTCTATCACTTGCGAAAATAATATGTAGTAGGGGTTACAACAAACAACAAGGATAAGAGTAGATGAAAATTTATGAAAGTTTCAATTGGAAGCTTTCACAAAAGGGATCACTCATAGTTTCTTTAACTGATCATCACGCGACTTTTAAGAATTCGAAATATACTCTGCTTTGCATCTATACGTAATTTCTTGCGTTTCTTTGTTATTCAATGAGCGACAACATGAAATAATAATTATTATGAAACCAGAATCAACTTAAAAAATATCCAGTAGAAATAACATACCTGCCCTTACGCGAAAATTACAACAAAACTATTTCCATTATTGTAACCATAAAACTGACCCATTTATCTTTTTTACAAAAATCAGTTACCTATAAGTATAGGACGCTTAACCATCGCTGAGGAATAAGAATAAAATTAGGCCAGAAACACGTCCTGTATTCAAAATATTATGCGCAAAAGTTGCATAGTAATGGTTACGGGATAATTCAGTTGTCGTTTATTATGGGAGTGATTTCAAATAACTTTTAACGAGAAGAAAAGAATAACACTGAGCAGTCAGATAGATTTAAAAAAGATTTCCTCTAATTATAAAATTCAGTTCCGCTTTTTCTGCATTCGGAGATGAAAAAATTATTTCCCTCGTATTTCAGCGGCTAATTACTTTCCTAATGAAGCCATAGTGCAAGCGCGCTCCCCCTCCATAGTTGCGGTGCAAACTGAAGTTGTGATTGGAACACAAGGCTCATACTCGGAATAACTCAATTAGCCTCCCCAACCACCGCCAGTTTCTTTCGCGCCCGAAACCTCAGAATGGAGAGATTCTTTTTTTCCATTCCTAAGGATTTGAATCCATTTCGCGGCAGACCTGAAATTCCGCCTAAACGGCACGAGGCAAACTCCCACGGAGTTTATCTCCTTTGAAGGCAGTGGTGGGTCCCTTCAAATTCCTCCCTTCCGCGTCCCGTTCACTCCTCCCTTTAAGCCCCCAAACTCCACCGACTACCTCCGCCTGCAGATCGCAGTTGTAACAATGATTGCACTCTTAAAAAGGATACTATTGGTAAATGCAGTTTTTTAAATGTTTGCATTCATTGTTCACTTTCTTCAACGCTAAAATGAAAAATTAGTTAACTAATTTAAACAGATTGCGAACAATTCCATACATATTTTTTCAAATAAATAATGCATATGGAAAGGAGAGTCGATTTATTTCAATTTCATTTTTCATCAGCTAATAGTACAAAAAAGTAATGTAATAAGGTACCCATGGTACAATATTATCGAGATTCTTTGGTACGACGCACCTCTTAATCTTTATTTTTTGTCAAAATAACATAAACTTAGTTTCTAACCAAGTGAATTCTCACATTTCTTCGGAGAGACAAATTACAAGTTAATAAAGCCTAAATTTGGGATATCTAGCAGATCGCCATTGTTGCCCATAGATATTCTCTGCGTTCCATTGATCAATCCAATTATTTGAAGACAGGCAGAAATAGCTAATGTTTTATACGACGGTCAGTGGGGTGGATCCTTAAATATAGCGAATTTTTCGATGCATTAAAATTAATTTCAGAGTACACTCTGGCGGCACGTGCTGACATTTTCACGAATTCCCTTTGTTTCCCGGTGGAAACCTTCTTAATCCAGAAGGATCAATTCTCGCATGCACAAGACTGCGGGTATAAGGAGGATGGAGGGCCCTTGTTAGCAGGTAACGCACGAGCAAACACAAGACGGATGATACCGGCACGGAATGAGGATCCAAGGGAAACATATCCTTTACCGCTCTCGCAATGCTCCACACGAAACAGGAAACGAAAAGTTTTTCTTTGGCTGGTGAAATGAGCTCCTGCGAGTGCGGGCTCTCCGCTTTCAAAAGTTGTTCTCCCCTTCAGAAGAAAAGAGAGAAGCAAAGGTCGTCCGTATGGAGGCAGAAAAATTATAACGACATTCCAAATACACGCAAAGTTGATGGGAGATTACAAAATGGTCTTACCTCGAACTATTCGGCATTTTCACAATAAATATTGTGCATGTATTTAACAAGCAAAATTAAGAGTACCTCGTTCGTTCCCATAATTTACAGGTTGGCCAATCCATGGGTGTACCCAGAATCAAAACTAGGGGGGGGGGGGGTAAAACTAACTGTGGTCGTTCAAGTTTTATCTCTTTTGCACAAAAAAGGCTAATGAAACCAAAATTTTATGGAAAATGTGATTCTATTTTACTTCCATGTCTTATTGCAATATAATATTTCTTCAAAAGGTAAAATTTGTTCATAACTTTTGTTTCGAACTAAATTATTTTCACTTCTGGGGGGGCAACTGCCCCCCGCTGGGTACGCCCATCGGCCAATCAACTATAGAACTAGCCCGAAAGAAATAAGACCGATATGTCATCACAAATATTAGCCAGATGGAAAATATTCCCAGGAATCGGACAATATTCTGAACTCCCGCGAAGAAATTTTCGCGAGTTAAAGAATTCTTTTTAAGCCAGTGAAATTTTGACCCATTTTTATGTGTACTTCAAATTTTTTTTGCTCACTGTTTTGGCTTGCGTTTTGTCAGATAATTTTTTCTGAAGTTGATTACACTGCAATGAAAATTCTCATTTGGCGGCCATAAAATAACGGCCAGCAAAACATAAAATAAATAGTTTTTGGAGACTATCCAGATTACATTAAGGCTTTTCCAGAGTAGTTTATAACATTTATTTTGCATAGTAGTTACCTAAATGCGAATGAATTATTGCTAACGCTGTTTTGGCTAACGCTAAAGCCAATTTATGAATTTACGATAACAGCATGACATTAAATGAATCCCAACAGCTAATGAGATTCTCGTTAATGACTTAATGCGAATATATAAGATTTACCCAAGCGTAAAATGATGAGGAGCTATCTTCGAGTGAATTTTCACGCAATATATATACGGTATAATCTTTCAATTGTTTGAAATGCGAAATAATTCCAGAAATAATGAAATTTCTCCGAATTTTCCAGATTTTTCAGGATAATGACCCATCTACTGTGGTATATTTGAAGGAAAGTTTGATGAAAAAGAATTCGATTCGCTGATTTTTATTTGGATAATGCACTATGATAGATTAAATTTTTATTTTGTACTTCAACCATTAGTAATACTTACAAATTACCAGCACTAATTTGGCTAAATATGTCGTATGTAATTCACCAAATTGAAATGGTTGAATCGCAATGATCTGAGCTTAGATTGGCATGCAGAGCAAAATCTGGGTTTCTAAATATCTACACAAATAATAAAGTATTTAAATTACAATTTTTACTTTAAATTCGAGATGATTAATATTTTATGCGGCGTTGAAAAGTAACAGCGGGTGTGCGATGGTAGACCTGGGAAAGACAACTTGAACGTTTTTGGGAATTTAACGCATTGTTATTTAAGTGATTGATGGGAAATAACATTCGAAATAGTTATTGGTTTTACAAAATACATTACACTGTTTCAGTAATACATATGAGGAAATGGAAAAATATTCCAGAGTGCTATCATAATGCAAAGTATTACGTACACAACAAAATTCATTAATAATATATGTTCGATCGAAACTAAGCCCTACTTCATGCTACGCACAGTTTTGGATGTTTCCGCAATTATTTTCATGACTGAAAACAATTAAATCCATTCCATAAAATTAAACGACAATTTGTCCAAATGGTATGAAATGAAATTAAAGAACGATAAAAACAGCAAAATGATACGCATCATGCACCTCTCGCATTGGAAAAATCAAATTAAATATTGAATTTTTTGGGATAAATTTGAGACATATAGAATCATAAACACACGAGGCAAGTTTTTAAAATACGCACCGTTTTGAAATATAAAATCAACCGGTAAACTCTTTGCACAAATTTTATAAAAGCCCGCACTTTTAACTACTTTTTCAAATAAGTTCTGTCAATATTAAGACACAAATCATATCAAACAACAAGTTTTTCCACACCGTCATAGTAGACAATTGCTGGCAGCTTAATAGCTACTTCATAACTGTTGTTTTTACGATATAATCATTGCGCTGACATCTTAGGTGTTTCCAAAAAGAAAGCGTGGTAGCCGATTGGCATTTAGTAGGGACTCTACGGAGGATGATCAATTTTTTCCCAACCAAATGATGCAATGAGATTTCTCCAAATTCATGAATCCAAAGTTAAGGAATGCAGTTTACTATAATTTTAATTAAGAATTATATTTTCCTAGAAATATTTTCCGCGCAGACATTCTAAAATTAGTTATGTGAGTAGGCTGAAATGCAGTCGCGGAGGCTTAGCCGTAATCCGATAGAGCGGTTGAACGCATGGCGTCGAATGCAGGCGCACGCTGAAAATGCCGTCGAAGGCACTAACAGGTGTGTGTAAACCCATACTGGGATAAAAATCAGACCGTTCGTGAAACGTAAAGGGGAACACAGGAGTGCGCAGTGCTAGGGAGCTTCCTAAGCCACATAAAACAGGTTTAACTAACTATACTCCACAATCAAACAAAAGAAAAGCATTCATCTGCAAAATTATTTGCATCCCTCCTAAATACATAAAATAGATTCTGAAGATTGGGTCTACATATGGACTTAAAATATACCTGTTACAGATTCCCAATTCCCCTTAGTGACCGGGCAAAATCATTTCCGAAATTGGTGAATGGATGATTTCACCACTCTCTATCGGTAAATGATCACTTCAAGCGTAAACACAATTCAATTTTTTCAATCAGGAGCTTCACTAACCGCAAAAAAAGGAGACCAAGCGGCATTACTCGAGAGGTTACAAACACAAATCGAAATTTGGAAGCGTGATGAATCAGGGAATACCAATATAATTGTTACAAAACATTATTAGTACTTACTGCGTTATTTCGTATTCAAATTCCGGTTTCAAGCGACGCGACGGTTCGTTTTTATTGCTATAAACCCTTCGGAAGACAGAGTGATGACACCGCTTTGTAAATAATAAGAATATTTGATATAGCATTCCAATCAAGAGGAGCTCCATTCAACCCAGCGCCGAAAATAAAGACAGGTGATCACCGGCAGCCAATACGCGGAGTTGTTTGTAAAGTGTGACTTGTGTTTGACATCGTGTAGTAGGTACTCAAAAAGAATAGAAAACACATTTTTCACCTTGCCTGTCGTTGCTCCGAAAGTTGGAAGGTATTTCCGTCGAGAAGATCCTCTTCCTCCCCACAACTCTAGAAAGCGAAGTAGAGAACCTCCTTCCTAATGAATGCCGCAGCACTTCTTCATGCAGATGATGGATAAAAAGCACACGGGGTCGGCGTGCCCTCTCAGGGGGAGAGAGAGAGGGTCGCCCTGCTTTTGAGTGTCTGCGGTAAGTATAACTAACTACACCCCACAGTGAAAAAAATCCACCTGTTAAAAATTAAACTGCGACGGCGATAGCATCGCCTCGTTCGAAAAGTCTTCTCACCAGAAAATCAACCACAACCACGTATATCAGAACACTTCTCTAAATGTGTAGAAAATGAAGAAGCAGAAGAGAAAAACAGGATGATGGAAGAGAAGAAATTAAAAAAAAAAACTACAAGCACACGCGTGCTCGCACGATTAACAGGCGGACGGAACGACAGTAGGACACCGTTGCGAATTCAACTCTGTCGAGAGCGGTTGCAACGGCACAGCGTCTCTATGACTACACGTTGCGACGTAGCGCGCGTGGCACTACCGCTGACTCGCGAGAGGCGGGAGCGACCGATTTCGGCGTGCTGTCCACCAACCACGGCAAACACGAGCACAGGACTGAGGTGTGAGAGTGTAGGAGGAGAGGGAGTGGGGGGGCTACGCCAAATCGCGCTTTTCCAGCTGTTCGGACCCCACGTGCGCCTGTGCGCAGGATCCTGAGGTGCTGCCATCCGACGGGCGGGCGCGAAAACTCGCGGGGGATGAAAAACCACCCGAGGCGATGGCAGCGCCTGCGGTCAGACGACGCACCACCACCTCTACGCAAAGCTACAATCCGTGCATTTCAAATTCGCCACTAATTGAGCCACCACGGAGTCGAAAAAAATTAATTGACTCTCACGTGTAATCGTGGTGGCGTAACCACTAAGGGGCTGAGGGAATACGACACGTTGAGTCAAAACAATGCACGTCATGTGATGTGAATCAATGATGCTACGCAACTGGATTAGTAAATTGTTGACAAGGAAGCATAAATTCATGCTCAAAAAACTAATAGAGTACACACCCTTCTGCTAGCTATTTAACTCGATTTGAGCACCGAATTAATTACCGAAGGTGATTACCAAGGATTAGCAATTCTCCTAATAATTTGAAGCCAAATGGAGATAGGCTCTGTAAAAGTATGTTAACAACAACTACATGAGTCACGCAATCCTATTATCTATATTGACGATGGCATACAGGTTATGATGAACTAGCAAATATTAAGTAAGAATCAAATCCTCATTTGACTTAAAACGGTAAAAAATAACCAATCATGATCATGGAAAGACATCTACCTCAGCATTTGAATTCGACTGTATGTACTCATAATTGTGTAAAACGCGATTTTTTAAAATAGATTTTTAGCGTATAATCCGATCATGCCAAATAGCTTTGCCAACGTATGGCACCAATAGAAGAGATTTCGAAAAACGAAACCAAAATATCTAACCCTGTTGAAGCATTTTTGTTGGATAGAATTGAGAAGTCCGAGGATGACCAAAAAATAGTATAATAGTATAGATTAGTATATTTTTAAATAAACGTTCAATTAGGACCATCAACCAAGATATTTAGAAATTTCATCATTGATCTTTCGATGACCATATAGCTGGAATTATAATTCAATTTTCAAATTAAAGAAGCTAAAAGTTATACGATACTTCCGTCAATTGGAATTTTTATGTTTATATCGTTGACTTTATTCAGATTTCATAAGAAAGAATGGCATAAATTTTATTATTAAATTGATAGATAACTCTTTCTATGGACTACAATATCTATCTCTCAATCCCAATGACCACAACATATTTTTATGCAGATAATTAAATAAATGTTTAGTAATATATTAATAGTTAATTTAATTAATAAATGTTTTAGTAAAATATGCAGAAAATAATGAAGAATTAATAACGGCAACTAAATATTGACGGTGAAGCAGGATAAGCAGTTGAATAATTAAGGAAGATTTCTTACACATAAATAATAGCAGCTACAACGTCAGTTTATTCTAAGGGGCATGACTGCTGAACTTCTGAATATGTCTAAACGTTATTGAGCAGATACTATTTGGTCAGAAAATAAGGTATTACTATAAAAAACACGGAAAATACGGAGTTACTAAAGAAAGGGATAAGGGTAAAAATCACGTTATCGAAGCAAAAAGCTTAAAACACACCAAGGAAATGAAAGATTGGTGAAAAGTGAATAGTCAAGTTACCTAAGAGGGCGAACGACGTTTTATATAATTTACACCCTGACACATAAGAGACGGAATGGGGTAATGTCCAGTCATCGTTTTCACCTTTCGCCTTTCACCATTTTTTTGCTTCGACATTAATAGACCGAGTAACCGATGGATTTTAATGTGCTAAAGCAAAGTAAATTCACACAGAATAATTTCGAGCAGAAATTATTCTGTGCGAATTTCGATTGCTTCGGTATAGGGTCATTTTATATCCCTTTTCTTCAAAAAAGCTGCAAAGCACAAGTGAAAAATCGATGCATATTTGTTTCTTTTTCAGTATCCGTTTTCTCACCATCGCTTATTTCATTCCATGAAGGCTGGATCATGAACTGGAGAAATTTAAATAAATCACTGTTGATTCTCATGTGGTGCATGCTATCCGCACGACACGTATGCGGCATGGTAAATAAAAAATAAGTGTCAAAGGAATGCAAGATGAGATATGCAACGATAAATGCAAGTTATGAAGTTGAGTAACTCCTTATAAATATGAAGGTAAGAAGTGAAAAAATCTTACCAGCATAAATTGAGTCCAGATAAACTAAATTTCTTTTTCACTGAGGAGAAGTACTTACGGGAAATATTCCTCCGACAAAATACCCCGAAAAGTATCCAAATACGTCAACTTAGGCAAACTAACTTTCCCTCTCTCTTTTTTACGCTCTCTGAAGTAAATATAAGTAAATAAAATATGTTCATGAAAATTAACTGATAATAAGGAAACTAATGGACCCTGTAACGTTCTTTCAAGGAGTGATAACAAAACCTTGTAGTGTTAAGAGATGGGTATGGAATGAATTTTCTGGACAGTGCTAAGGACAGTGTTATCCAGCTTGACTAACGCTTTCATGGGACATGAATTCCCTTCCGATGGATGGACTGCTGTATTCAAGGAGCCCTTCACACTGAAAACGCAATTAGGAAGATTTACACTACCGAAAAACGTTACCAACCGCTGTCAAGTCTACAACATGGGAAATTAGAAATCATAATTCCACCGACACTAAAAATATTCCACGGTTGAATTATCCTAGTCAAGTTAAATAGTTTGCGCTTTTTCATATAGAAAATACCAAATTCAAATACATCCAAGTATTTGTTAAACGCATCACAGAGGCAGGAATTAGTAGAGAGCAATAAGTGTAAAAGCCACTTTAAAGATGTTGTATTTAATGTTTTTCGGGTACACCCAGTGTCCCACATACCGCTAGAATGGTAAAAAAATGAAGTAATTACGATGTACTATACTGGCCTATTACGGCGAAAAAGATTACGACGTAGATGTTTTGATATGATAAATGCAATATCTAATACTAATTATCGCAAAAATATATGAATTCAATGAATGAATAACTTTCAGAGCTATTTTGTGGTTCATGCAATCGGTTGAAATTTTTTTCGTTTACACGTTAAATTGGGGCACGCATGCACTTATTTCAAATAAATTTGTTCAAACTAAGATACATTTCATAACGGAATTTGCTATACCAAGTAGTTAAACGAAAAAATCGTAATTCATACTTCATTGGAAAAGGAAACAAATGCTCTTTGGGCTAATTCCTGCTCATTTCAGCAACGACAAAAAATTATGTAATATTGATAAACATTTTGCGCTCCGTCATAAAATGGTGATAAAAAATCGAAAATATATAAAATATTTTCCTGACAGAAAATAAGGGTGCAACGCTGCAATAAGTTCTTACTAGAGTGTAATCAACGTTTAGTACTTCAATATCCAGCGTCAACATTGAGAAATATGTTTTATCCAAAGATTTTGAGGTGTATTAACATTATATTACCAGACGCGGAATTCAACTGCATAAATATGAAACAATGTGTAAGTAATGTAAATTTTCTGTACAATTTTATATTTACCTGAAGATAAAACCCTCAATTATTATAAATCGCATATTGCGCTTGGTTATGCATCATTCCGAATATTATTATCAGTAGCGATTCGGTATATGTGTCTACGTAAGCTGCTGGATTTTTTTCGTTCCATTACAACTTAAGCTGAGTATTTTGGTGTCAATTATTTTAAAATTACATGAAAACCTAGATATTTGCCATTTCCTAGATGCAGTACTACTGAATAAAACCCTCCTATGGATATTCGTATAAATGAATGATTCGCGCGGCCATCGCACGAGGTTAGAGATTTGCCCGTCAGAGTGCAGCAGCGCCTAACCCGAGGGGAACCCTCCAGGGCACATGCGGACGACTCGCCAAACACCAACAAACGGCGCATCGTGCACTCTTTAAAATCCATTTATTGCGGTGAATACGTAAAAATTAAACTTTTCATGGCAGATAATAGGACAAGAAGTTATTATTTCCTTTAAGTCACACCCCGAAATCACGTCAAGATCTTCGTGACCTACAATAAAAAAACGCCTCGAAGAGTACTAAGTCATCCTACGAGGATTTTGTTACCCTGTTTATAAAATTTAAAAAAACTTGATAACGGTGATAATAATGAATTAAAATGAAGTTAATACGAAATTAATCTTCCTACAAATGTTTGTTATAGATATTCATGCTAAGCAAGTGTTTTATCGGTTCCCATCGTCATACCAAATCCATTTTACCCACATCAGCCAACAAAATATGGTATAACATATCCCCTCATAACGTATACTTAATACATAATACTAATGTTCTTTTTATGTAAAACTAATTGTGTTCAGTTGCATGTTTAGTTACCTCAGAAAATTCCTAATTTAGACATGGCTTTAAAATCTTTCAAGAGAGAGAAGAGAAAACTGTGGCAAGGGGAATAAAATTAAGGAAATGATTACTAGTCTCATTTGAGTGAAAAATACATGAAGATTCACACACCATTAATAAGACATCCGACGAGGAATATTTTTTCCCTTTCCTTCAGACAGTTTCCACAATGTTTCATTTAGGATGTAAACAATCCGCCGGAATATTTTTCAAAACAAAGATAATGAAGCTACGATCAAAGATGTGGATCGTAAATGAATGATGGAATTCCACAATCCACTAAGAAGACAGACGTTATGTACTCGGAGTACTCGGAATAATCATTTCACATTATTGAGTGCATCATTGAATGGATCATATCTGTGCAAAACACGAATAATGCGTGAAAAACGAACCACCACGAAAATTTCTATAAAGGAGTTTCCATATCCCAAATTGCATTCCAAGCACACTGTACTTCAAAACGCACAGAATATAGATACGTAACAGACATTCTAATCTGCAAAAGTACCACTTAGCACAGTTTTCACTGTGTGTTATCAATTTGGCTTTTCAGCCCATTTCTCTTCGAAGACCTCAAATAGGTGTATATCCCTAGAATGAGCATTCCGAATTGCATCGCAAACTGCGGGATGTTTGCGAGATCTTACTACAACACATTGCCCTACAAACTTGTTTAATTCCAGCGAGAAAACACAAAGTAAGGGAAGAGACAATGGGCGCATAGGTATGGATAATTAACTTCAAACAATGCAATCATCACCTTCATCGATGCATCACCATCAAATATCAATAGAATAATATTGATGGCAAGGCTTCTTTGGCCTCGAGTCTGTTTTAGTTTGTAAAGTTGGGCTTATTATCCTGATGGTCTCTCCTGGCGAACCTGTTCCAAAGCATGAGGTACAGTATGTATACATGGCCGGAACCCCAAACAGGCCTGGGAAAAACTCAGCTGCTAAACCCTAATAATAGACAATGATATCGAAAATGTAGATACAAAGCTTTAAACGTTATTAGAAAAATATTGAATTTCACCTGTTTTTTTTTCCTTTAAAACATACATATTCATAACAACTATTCACAACCATCATCCCATTCTCCTGAGCACATACTTTTAATATATGTATTAAATGTATGCACAATAGTTGCGAGATGATAATTAACTGATAACAATCGATTCTAGCAAGGCAACAGTAGTTGTGTAATAATAAAGCGGCTTTTTTTACATTTCCTTCTCCAAATTCAAAGTAGCCGTTGCCACCCCGAGGTTGTAGATTCACCAACCGCTCAACCAAAGTCATCGCTGAGCTGTAATATATCCAAGATCAATATTACCATTTGGCCTTCTTTAGTAGCAATTACTGTGGATGTATTATAATAATATGCTAAAATTAAAAAAAAAATTCAATTTGAAACCTCATTAAACCCCTAAGATGCATTGATAGGTAGGAAGATTTGTTTTTTTTTATTGATCAGGAAGCCGAAACGAAGAGTAAGTCGCTATATTTTACCGTAGACTCTCTGCCGTTCGAAATAAATTTACGATCAGAGCCTTAACTTGCAATGAAACTCAAAATTTAATGGAGTTTTTTTTTTACTTATGTGTACTCATTATTGAAGGAAGAGCCTATACGTCCCACATGTAAAAGCTGTTTCTCACAAAATATAGGTGCTAAATTGGTCAATAAAAGCGCAAAATACTGATTGAAGGGCACAGATTACTCTATCCTCGCTATGCACCCATGGCGAAAGTAAGGAAAACACGCTATATGCGTACATCTCATGAAATTAGTATGCTAGAATTTATATGCAATTAGGCCAATCACTTGCGATTACTCTAATGTGGTTTTGCTGATAGATCGGAGGGGATGAATGACACATGATTTATTCAAATTTTTGGTGATGTCGACTCTTTCTTTCTTCCGTACCTTCTCCGGGTAGGTACCACATTCGTGTCTTAGCAGCTTTTGCGGTAACGATTTTTTCTCAAGTCATGAAAATCTTTCATTATTTCCTAGCTTTAATTCCAAATTTTATACTTTTAGCTCGCCTTTTCCCACATCCATAAGCTGAAACATTGTTTTCCAAGTCTTCTCTTAATTAACGGCTTCGTGAGGTAACAAAACTCAGTCATATAAAACTAATATTCACCTGTTCGTTACGTAAAACGCCCGGATAACTCGAATCACGAAAACTATTAACTCATTAAAGTTAACAGTATTTTTATCTCTTATACCTGGAAACCAATATTGGTATGTTCAATAATGCTCTCCTTACACGCGTTTAATACCTAATGTATTAAAACAGATCTTTGGTAGATCCCTACTACTCAAAGTGTTTTATTGCAGCGATGTCTGCCGTCATTTTTGCAGAACCCAAACAGAATACACATGCTCGAGTTCTCAAAGAGAAATTAACTTCTGCTGGCGAGTTGTAGCTAGTAATTTATCTTATGAGTTAGTGAATTGGAAGACCAAAATGCGAGAGTTGGCCAAAATAATTTTAGCTTTTTTTCAGGTTTCAAACATTATATTTCTTTTACAGACTTTTTCTGGCATGCATCTTATAAAATACCTATGTATTTATGGTTATTTCCTCCCAGTATATTCCTAATAAACGCTTGATATATCCTAGCTTCTTTAGTGCTCTGCCAAAAATATTTCTTATTTATTTCTCCCACAATACAATTAAAGTTTTCGCTAGCTCACAGACATTTGACTCAATCTGACGACTTAATGTTCTCTCGTGTCACTGTGTACACATGTCGACAGTTAGATGACTTGACAAAAAATACTGGCATGCAATTGCTGATATTAACTGTAGCCCTGACTCATGTTTTCACATATGAAAGTTGATTAGTCCGATGAGAGGAATTCAGAATTTTCGCCAACGGCAAGTCGCGCCGTTTGTGACTTACTGGCCTCACTACTCTGAATGTATGAAATCCACGTGCCTATCTGAAGAGTATTAATTAGACTAGAGCAAGGAGTAGCAAACCATTAGACGATTAAGTGCTAAAGTTTAAGGATACAGTGTTGAATAACTCGAAATCTGAAAAAAATTCTTATTTTGCCAATTGTTGCCTACGTTACCAGTTTAACGTAACTATTATGCACTATCTGGATATTTATGAAGCCACTGCGCGGAAAACCACGACACCGTACTCATGAAAAAAGACAGAGTAGTGAAAGTAATTGAGTTGAGTTGGACAAATCTATAGCATTTGATAATAGGTATTATGTGTACTACTGCCTTCGTTACTCGTTTAATGTAATTATTCAACTTAAAACTGATCTTAAAAAAAATTTTATGTTGATATAAAAAAATTTTATGTTATGATACCGTACTCCAAAGGAAAGGTTAACCGACTACAGCAGACAGTTCAAAGCCTGAAAAAAAGGAATTTTTGTTTGATACCCGATATTGCCTTTGTTACTCCCACAACGTAATTATACCATGTAACGCTTTTATTTAGAAAGTCCGCCATGCAATACTATCCGCAAAAACCTACTCTGGAACAACAATACAATGATGAAGAATAGCACAGCTCCTTGGTTACGGTCAAGACCTGAAAAGAACGCATGATGTTAAGCGACGCGAAGGATGGAAATAACTCCTGGAATCGTCGCTGGAGCATCGAAAGACAATTTGAGTTGGGTACTCACCAGACAGCAGGCCAATCTGTTTCGGTGGAGGCAGGGGCGGATGTGCTCCTTCCAGGGAGGCTGAGGCGAGGGACGATGCGCAAGGTGATGGGTCGCCTTCGCCGAAGGGTGTAGTCTGAAAGGGAGACAAGGCTCAATTAAGAACACGGGAAACTATAACACGTATCAAAGCGATTTAACACAAGGAAAATATCGCTTGACACACTGTATTTTAATCTTTTCTTAATATACATTCACTTCAAGATGGCTTTCTCTCTAACAAATAACTTATTTATCTCTCATCACCATAGCATCAAATCAGCACAATAAAATCAAAATATAAACAAACATGCTCACATACAAATTAAACAAACAACAAATGAACTCAAGAAAATAAAACAAACTAAACATATATAAAAGTGATTTCAGTCATAAATACACATACATCAACGGGCGAAACCATGCGTACCGTATTTCACCCAAGAAGACCATTTGTACGTGTTTTAAGACAGGATATGGGCGTTTCTTGCCGATTTTGAAATCCTCGCGTATTTTCAACGTAATACGTATCAAATGGGGTGTTTCCAAGTGAATTTTTCTCAGATATCACTTTTTTACAGACTCCCTACCTCTTTCAATAACATTTCGACTACTCACCCTTCCCTGGATCTTTCAATGCCCATCAGATCATTCAAGAGGCAGCTTCGAAAAGCCATCTTCTGAATCCTTTTTTTATATCCTTTCTATAGTTTTTTTATTGCTTATATTTGTTAAAGCTGCAGATTTTAAGTTGTCTATTCAATATAAAGGCCGTTTTGGCTTTTTCTGAATGATTCAATAAATAATTAAATTCTTACAATTAGTGTAGCAAGCTTACGGCCGTGCATCTTAGTCACCTGTTGGTAATTCCTCGTGTCTTTACAACCGAGCACCTTGGTGGGGTTTATAGGGTAGCATGCGAGATGCGAATCCTACCTATGGGTCAGTCCCATGAGAGGAGATGGATATGTCAGACAACACCGTAGGAACAGAATATCCCAAGATTACCCGATAGGGGAGACAGCCCAATTCCACGTTAGTAAGCCACACGGAATGTCCACTAGTTACAACAGCATCTAGAGATGATTCACCCAACAAAGACTTATCGTTAGCCAGCGTTAATTGTTCTGCAGGCATTTCAAAAGGGAATGGAGTGTAAACCGCTAAACTAAGGAGGTATGGATGAAAATTAGTTTACGAAGACCACAAGGAGAGTGTGAATGTATTACTGTTACATACAGCTGTTAGACTAAGGTATGTAAGCACATCATAAATTTCCCTCCTGATCATAAATACTAATGTTGATATTAAAGAAATGAAACTTAACATTTTGTACCTTAAATACCATATTCCGAGCTTGTAAACCATATTAAAAACGAATAATTCGTTGCAATAGCATATTTAACCTATGATTCAGAAAAATTATGACAATATAGTATTAAGTGATTATTACATGGATTCGTTTTAACTAGGAGAGCACCAACATTAAGGCCAAATTTAACCATGTTAAAATCTACAAGTTCCTCCATTCGCAGCGAAAATGGGTGTTGTGAATGCACGGTTTTTATCAGGACAAAATAATTGATGTTTAAAAACTGGTTTATCTTATTAACGAGGACATGTTGAAATACGTTCCATATGGATTTTCACCAGACATCGATGCTAGAATAAAAATTTTGGAAAGCTGATACGTGAATCGTTTAATTATAAAAGATATTGCAAATTTATCATGAGAAAAATTACATGAACATGACAATACCGAAACCGATCTGGTAGAGGCTATATAAATGTGAGATTGGTATGAAATTCAAAGCCATGGGGTGTAAAAAAATTAGGAAAACTTTTTGAATGGTAGAGATGTTTGGCAAAAAATAAGCCACCACGCAGTCCGAAATTGACATGAGAATCTGGAAAAATAGAATTGCTGTTTCTCACTTTATAAATACTTTGATACAAACTTGTAGAATAATGCCAGAATATCTCCCCAACACAGAATAAACGATTCTAGCTGAAATATAATAGATATCAAGGAGCGTAAACAACACCGGAGGTGGGCAATTAAGAGTCGATATGTGAAGATAAGATATGCTTTGAAAAGAGAACGATGGGTCATGATTTATTCCGATTTAATAATTTTATCAGTAAAAATATACTTAATCGTTGAACTAAAAATATTTGTGGAAACCATTGTCGTTGTTCAATAGATATGGATGGAAGGAAAGAATTATTTTTAGCAGGAGAAAAAATGCTTCTACAGGAAATTAAAATTTTTTGTCCATAACATATGAAGGTAAGTATCTCGCAGAGGAGTGCATATCCAGGAATTTTTTCAAGAAGTGACATCACTTGTGGCCTTCAGCCCGATAAATCTGTACTTTTACTACCGCGTAGTATACTACCCTTTTTACGCCCCAAGCGATATCAATTTTGTCTAAGCCCGCATTTCCTTCCGGGAAATACAAAATAACGCACGCGCAAAAATACACAAATTAGTCTATATGATTCACCATAAGACTTCATTAACTTCATGACCCGCAAAAACATTCACATCAACGAACCAGCTGACAATGAGCTCAGGCCGTTCGCTAATAACACTGCAGTGAATAAGGCAATTCGCTCCCATTTTGCCGCCGCAAGGACCTTGATGGAACGGAGGGTTTCCGATATTCACATGAGGAACTTCAAAAAAATTTACGCATCCAATTCGGAAAGAGGAAATAGTTACATTATTCATAGCACTTTCTTTGCAGTGAATGGTGGGTAAACGGAGAATTACCTATTTAACATTGCCTTTCTTAAACCTAGCTCATAATTAGAGATACGTGAAAATAGCACTTTCATTTACAGTTTATAGCATTTTGTGGCATATATTTCTTTCTTTATTTTTATAATGTGTGACTAGTAGCTGTGGAATCGACTCGACTCGATTGTTATACTGCCTAGTCCAGAAATTACCATACTCGACTCGATACTCGCAAGTAGTTTTTTTTAACTCGATTCGATACTCGACTCGAGATCAAAAAGTGCTACTCGCACATCCCTAGTTGAAACCCTGAGTCTCGCTATGATCTGAATTCCCATCGAGTTCCCTTCCTCGACCTTCTGTTATGAGAACAAGTTGTGTGATGGTGATTTCGATACAAATTTCTTGAACTTGGACATGCACTCGTTGGCAAAATACATCTGTGCGTCCTTATGCTCGGTTTTAAGATAGCTTTAACACATTTTCGAGTACATAGCGCACACCTGGAATCAAGTATAAACCAGTGGCATGAATGCATGTTTTTATTTGACCAAGGTATCTCCCAGAATGCGTAAAATAGATCACCTTACGTTGATGTATTTGATACGGTGCCTAATTTTTATTAATTTTGGTCTCTTTTCGCATACATTTTTGTATTCACAAATATTAAAATTGCTTTGCAGCACCAACCAGAACCCAACTTCAGACATTCTTTTGCTTCATAATATATTTCGGCATAAATACATTTAAATCGAGATAAATGATGAGGTAAATTTCAGGGGCATGGTGAGAAAGTTTCTAAATGCTATCAATTTTATTTTGATTCAGTTCTATTAGGTGTTGGTGTGCTGACTAATGGAATAGACACGGGCTGGATAAAAATAAATCATATTCTCTTTTTTATTCGCTGAAAATTTTAACTAAAAAATGGAAATTTCTGTTCTCAATAGGTTACTACAAAGAAATTCAAAGAGATTCTCTTTTTTTTTTTTGTCTGCTGATTACAAAGTTGCCTCAGATGGGTAGTAATGTGTGCATCTGTACGGAGGATGAAAATCAAGCAGTATGTAGGAATTTATATTTTGCTCATGTGCGGTTACTATGCCATCCGGCCAACCCCTATTGACGACCTGCCTGATTAATATATCGCAGCCTTGATCCCATGTGGTCTGTGCGAGGAGCGTACCGGCGTTCAGTAATAACCCTGTTTAGGACACATTAATATTCAGTCATATTCTAATTCTGACACAATTATCATCAACTTTCCTCATTATATTATCCTTTTTACATCAAGCTAAGCATTAAGAATAGAAAATTCCCTAGGGGAATGAATAAATGATAATAGGTTTCAGCATGCCATTGCGGTACTGCCTAGTCCAAAAATTACCATACACGAGTACTAGAACAACTCTAGTTTCAACGAGACATCTAACCCTTCTATTTTACTATTTGGCACAATCAAACGATCGATAAAGAATAACGGGATGGAATCAACCTTTTACATTCGATTCAAATCATTATCGCTCTAAATTCGGTGGTGGCCTCTCCGCGGAAGCAATATGCTTCGTCGCCCTAAAGATTCATTTAATGCACGGCTTCCCGCTAATCCGAAACACCAACATGCGTAAGTAAAAGCTAGTCATCGCGTCGAGGTGGTAACGCTCAACATTTCCCACGCAGAGTGTATTTTTGCTGCCATCGTTTTACCAGACCAGATGTGATGATGTTCATCGCGTCACGTTTCGCCCAGTGAGGGAATTTCGTTTCGTCGAAAAATAAGAGGTATTGCCGATTGATGAGCAAAACGCGCTCTTTCCTGCCTCCGGGGATGGAAAATACTGGTGTATTTTGGAAGTCGGAACTTCCCGCAGTTAAATTCCAATTGAGATCAACATTTGACCCAAGAGCGGAATGCTGCCTTTGGCTCGGTTCAGGTCTTCTCCACTTTTCCTCAACGAGTATTGAAAAGGCTCAGAGTATTGAAATATAATGTATGTATTATAATTTAAAGCCAATTAAACTGATAATAAAGACTTTGAGAAATATTTAATCCCTAAATGAGCCAAAAGTAAAGGCTTTCGAAAATTTAGTCTAAATATGTTAAGAATGGGCTCGTTCAGTAATACAGTCTATTAAGAAATAATAGAACGGTTTATTTATGTATTCGTCCCAAAACACCCAAGAAAACCATACTTTAGTGATCTTCCGGGAGAAAAATAAGTTGCCTACATTTGCCGACAAATAAAGCAAAACTTCCATACCAAGATATAATGATATAATTACGAGCAAAGAGACAGGTAACATTGTTTTCATGGCCAATTGATTGCTTACTTACGGAATCAGAACAATGTTCCACATTGCATGACATTATGCACTATTAAGCAGTTATTCTTACGCATTGTTCGTGGAAACTTACAGTTTATTACTACTTAAAACTTTTTCTAAAATTATTCTTTCAGAATTCAGTTTATTTCATTTAAATCGTTTTCGTCAGCATTTCTTTGAAACTGCACGAAATTTTAAGTTAATACATTCATTACTGTCTTTCTTGTATTAGAGAATGATTCTATACCTATTTTTGGTGCATTAAATCACACAAATGAATGTGAATGAGTAGTGGAACACAACCTAAATTCCGTGCATACATAGAGGAAAGAGGGGCAAGAGTACGCATCTAACAAACAATTATAAAAATTATGCATACAGGTTCAAGCTATTATTTGTATTTTTTCACAATTTGTTCCCTGTTTCATGTACTACAATACTTATCTTCCATTGCAGCACAATAAATTAATAACTGGAGTTATTCAGCAAAATGTAAGAGAAAAACAAATAGGAAACTTGCCCCTCACGTGGGGCAAGAGTCCTCCCATTGTGGGACAAGAGTCCTAATCACAGTTTTCATATGTGAACCTTCTCTTTCCATAAATGAGGTGCAAGCTTCTTTCCTCCATGTTTTACATTCATAACACATTATCCAATTAACAACTGGCGGATCTAAGTACAATTTTCCACAACCTACATAGTCATAATCAGTTTTTCCTTTTAGGTGAATGCTCTGTTTGCCGTTCAGAAACCGCCGCTTAGTACTACAACCCTTTACTTTCTTTTTCGATATCTTCACGTTTAGTTTCTGGGTGTTGGGGAACTCGTAAGAATTTCAGACCAATTTGAATTCTTTACGCCGATTTTACGCTTGCAATGCTTCTGGATATGGTCTAATGCTCTCAAGAGAGACATGTGCCTCCCGATGTCTGCTAGGCAAAGTATTGTTGTAAGTTGTAAGCAGTAAATAGTAAGCAGAGTAAAGTATTCAAGGTAGAAGGTTGTATGAACAGGAATTTGGCAAGGGAGTATAAGGAAGGAATATTTGAGGGTAAAAAAGCTTCTCCGCCTTCCATGACAAAACCAGATCATCAGCAGCGAGTTTTGCGTCTCCCTTAAAATGTTTCAACCAGTCATTATAAATGTCTAAATTAATGAATACCGAATCTGTCGTAAGCAAAAGAGTTCCTGGATGTGACCCAACTGCAAGCTTATTTTCAAATGCTTTCTCGGAAAAATAAGGATTGGGGGAATTTACACTCATGCCTGTTTAAGGGCAGGTCGGACAACAACAGGCAGTATGGTGCATATCCACGAATAAAACGCATCTAAAATTCTTGGAAATAGGTAATATTTTTCGAATTCCCAACCATTGCAAAAATAAAAATTAAAATTGGTTGTTTATTCCGTCTAGTCTGTTTAAAAAGTGACCACAACCCGCAATTTTAACTTAAGTATTACCAAGAAGTAATTAACACTTATTTTTCACTTTTATTTTTATCTATGATTATATTCAACCGTTTAATGTTTGTTTCTATGTTATGCTAAATTCTTATACTACGTTAAGAAATCGAATATTAGCACTAGAAGGACGGCAGGGGTCATTTGACCCATTTTCAGAATTCAAATTTATTTTTCTCTAATTAAAATATTTTTTTTAATTTTGAAACTTTTTGACTTTGTTCATTTTGGTCTATATTTTGATAAATTAGTGAAAATTCAACAATAATGTTTTGTTTTAAATTTTTATGACGTGTTATACCTAGAAGGACGGCTAGGGGTCATTTGACCCACAACTGGTTTTCGCGCTATTTTCTTGCCCGTGGGCACTTTAGTGCCATGTATATCATATAATCAGCAAGAGGCTAGTGTGGTAGATGATTTTCTTCATTTTGAATCTGGAAGTACCCGGTTCAATGCCAGTTTCGTTCCAAGGGCTCCTATCTGTATTCGAAAACCTTGGCATAGCGACTTGTTGTGCACAATCTTTCGATATTTTTTGGGCAGCAAAGGGAAATAAAACCTTTTCAATCCTTGATTTTTGTAAATTCATGTTATTATGATATTTTCATTTTGTTTTATTTATTGTTCAATGATTATTGTATTACCCACACCGAAAAATCGTCACGTATCCCAAGAATTGTTTTCCGTCGTCCAAGATTCAGAGCTCTTAGAGACATTATTTTCAATATCGACTCATCAGGTTTACGAATAACTTTCATTTTTCTGGCCTGACGGCACTGTCACTTGACCTAGCCCCTTTGCCGTGTGTCCAGTATTAGTGCCGCCTGACCCCGTCAGGGTTTGGGGCGGGTTGACTGCATTCTGTGCCCTGGGTAAAAATCCTGTCTCTTTTTGAGAAAGCGGAGGAATTGGGTGGACTGTAAAATTCTACTGTAAATCCTACCCTTGGAATCCGCACGTAGGTCGGAGAAGAAGCATTACTGCAAGTTCCTGGAAGATACGAATCAGGATACGGTTGGCGGTTGAGTCCCTGCCTTTCGAACGGCAATTAGCGTTACTTCTGAAATTTTTGTCCTTTTGTATGAATTTCTAATGCTCTCCAGCTCTCTATACCTCCAATGCAACTAGAGAAGATTCTACCATAATGCGCTTTCGTTTGAAGATTTTTTTGCATGAATATCAGTAGCGAGTTGAGGAAGAAAGTAAGAAGTCGAGAAATATATTAAGAGAAGAGAATCGTCGCGATACAAATAGCTGTAGGGAATATTGAATATCAGTCTGGTAGTGAATCGTAAACATCAGTTCAAGGACATTCTGACCAATCCATCAACATTTGCGTGTAATGGAAGCGACGAAGACCAAGATAGTGAATCCGATGTTGACTTTGGCGTGATAGCAAATACACAGCTCTATCTAACAAAATTCAGCTGTCCTTTTATGAGGTAAATTCCAAATAAACCAGACAAATTTGGAATCGAGTACTGGGTTTTGACAGATGTGAAATGAAAATAGAGCCTAAACGAATTTCCATATTGTGGCAAAGATGATGATTGGCCATCAAATCAAGCGTTGGGGAAATAAATAGTTACTAAAGTGACCGTAACATACAAGAATTCAGGAATAAATGTAACTTGTAACAATTATTTTCCATCCATCCAGCTGGCAGGAAGTCATAAAAAAATGGAAAACTTCTCTTGCATGGACGATGTGAAAAAAACAGGTGTGACGCACAAATATCCATGACCCATAAAATAGCCATGTAATCCATTCAACGCGAGTGTTCAAAAATACCTTAGGCCATACTCTTACGTAGAATCAGGCAAACTAGAACAATAATGTACTTTCACTCAGCAGCATGATCTCAGACGAAACTATTTCCGAAACGAATAAAAGAATGCCGGAGACCATCCTATTTCATAATAAAAACAAAGCGGGAGTAGATATGATGGATAGCATGAATCAATTTATTTACACGTCTCCAAATCCAACATCCATATCTCCACGGGCACAAAAAAGAAAAGGTGCCCAATACCATCAAATTGAATCATTGCACCAATTTCCTTTCCATTTTCCAAATTCCTTTTCATGCGCAAATGGCTGGTGTCCTAACTACCCCTGCCACACGCTTTTAAGTGGCTTGCGGGTTAGTGTGTGGATTTAGATGTAGATGAATAAATCGTCCAATGAACGCATTCAGCGCAAAAAAATATTTTGAGGAAACAGCGCTGAAAAAATACTGTCTGTCTGAGATTTACAACAAAGTAATAAGTTTAAAAAATTTTAATGCAAATTTTGTAAACCCAGTACCCCTATTGTTTAAACATGTAACACAACTTTTGTATTGAGTGTATGTATTTTCATTATTAGATTTGCAATCGACTACTACATACGGTTTAATTCATGATTCTTTAAAATAATTGTTATTAACTTTTGACGATGGAAATAATATTTAATAATGTTAAATAGTGTTTTTAATGAACTGATTCAACAATTAATACGACTAAACTGAATATTGGTTGAAAATTAGGCGTTTTATTCCAAATTACATTTTAGGGGTCAAATGACCCATAGCCGTCCTTCTAGGTAGCGCGAAACTCCCGTCCTCCTAGTGTTAAATCGTCGAAAGAACCGAAATATACACTTTTGAATGCAAAGATCTGTATGAATCACCGTTGCTATCACATGTTGAACCACGTAGATAAGGATGATATAAGGCATGAAAGCACAAAATAAAGTAAAAAGAGTATATAAATCAGAAATAAGACTGCAAAAAAAATGAGCCACAACATTTTAACATGTATCGGTAGAGAAACAACATTGAGTAAAGGAGGAGAGGTATAAAAGGATAAGAGTTATAACATACCTATTAGAAAAGTGCTAATGATGAGTTCACTGCGCATAAATGCTGATATTTCACGCACAAGTGGAACTTAATTTACGGAACCCTGAGGAATGTGAAGTGATGCACAGGCAAGATTGTTTACAAGGGAGATTGCGAGGTAGTCAGAAAATAAAGACAAATTTATAATAATTGGCCCAGCTCAACAGTGAATGAGGAACAGCATAAACATCGCAACAGCCTAATCGCAATCTATGCGAACCTTTTTAACGTATGAATGACCAAATTCGTCTGATGATGTCCTCTTCCAAGCATTGTACCAGCGAAATGCTCAAATCTTCAATGCTCTGAGCTTATAATGGACGATAAAAAACTCATTTTTTAGGTATAACAATTGGGAGTGAGGCTGTATCTAATGAGTTGAGCACTTGGCAATTGAACAATGGGTTATGAGTCACATCCCAGGTTAAGTCTTCGGAATTCTATCACAAAAGTCCCCGTAGGACTAGGTAGACCAGGTAAAGGGTCTGGCCCTCGCTGCCCTCGATGAATTCATTTCATTTGTAAGTGGCTTACACCGCCTACCTACCCCGAACTGCCACCCAACCGGCATACAAGTACAATGAGAGAGTGTAAATAAATTTCATAGGGACATTCGAATGTAAAAGATAGTTTATGAGAGACTTAAACATGGTAGAGCAGATGCTTCTTAAGGCCGTTTTACGCGGGCCATGTCATTGCGCAGGTTAGCACTGAAAGAGTTTTTGAAATAGCGAGAATGCGAGCTCGGAGTCTGAGCAGGAGCTATTTTGCCACCTCGTATACATGCATTCTCGCATGCGCTCTAGCAATTGATCGCTTTAAACGACGCAATTTGGACTGCGCCTTCGTACATACGTCAAATTGTACAATGAAGTGCTCCGGGTGCAGTTTGCGAGGAGAGCTATATTACTATTTTATCCAATTAATTTCTAATAAAACGGAGTTTTTCTCTACCTGAAATACACTTTTCCGGAAAATATTTCCGATTTTCTTTACATAAATATCACTAGTATTGATGTTTGTGCTTCAGATGATGTTTATGAAAGTCCAAAATTCCTAACAACGGCTCAGACTGAGCGTTCTTGATAACGAGCGACAGTGTTAACAGATAAAAATTTCATCATAGTATGCAAGCCAATAAAAAAACGAATTAGATTTAGGAAAATGCATATACTGCGTGTTTTAAGAGCACACGTTCCCCTACGTTCTATACTAACTGGATAATAGCGTTCACCTTCTGATACGCTAGTTCAGCTTATTACCTACAGTTTTTCATGATATGATTCGCAATTTTTATTATATTTTATGCAAAAGTATTTTAAATTATGACGACAATCATAAAAAAACGTATAAAACAACCACGACAACTACACAGACGTCTTAAACATAGGCCGCCAGTATGTGGGTGTTTATATCTCGGTTTTAGGATTTTGTGTAATCATGCCTATTTTGTGCATTATCGATTATCCTTTGAGCCTTAAGCTGGTGCTTGCATGGATATTTTCGGGGCAAAAGTTTATAATAATGCGAAATAAATGTTAAACTATGATATTTTGGTACGACTGGCGCGTCTTCGATGACGGTTTTACCACGTAAGCAGTTTCGATCAGAACGAGTAATGAAAGGTAATCACTGAAATCAATATTTCAATTTGGCCAATTATTTATGTTCAATAAAAGAAAATCAAAATGGTATTATTAATAGCCATCCTTAACTTGTTTCGTCAGCCTGTGTTCACGGACACAAGATACTTCGTTTCAATTCTCCAACTATTCATCAGATGTCAGCACCTAATTGTAGTGAGCTTAACTAGTCATGCATGGAACACAGGTCAGTTCTAGCCACCACGTCAAGTCTCTTCCAAACTTTATGAGAATGAGCCCTCACTCACTCATGCGTGGCCTAAAATTAATGAAAGTACGTACCACTTATCAAAGCCAACTCACAGGTGTAACGTCAAGCCCCAAAAATAAAATCCCCAGCCTCATATAAAATTGACGCGTACAGCACACATTATAAAACTATTTAATTTTTTCCTAGGTAATTTACTTACCATCTTCAGAATTGGGAAAGAATAAAATTCTCGAAGTTCCCGTGTTTTGATGGAGAGAGGTTGCTTACACATGAGAATATGGATGACTGTTACAGAGTTTTCAGCGGGGTTCAGACAAAGAACACGTGCGGTCTGCAATCCAAAATTAAAATATTTTTGCTGAACCCAAAACCATTGTTGATGATGTCACAGCATAGCACAGCGCAAATTATCCGGTTTCTAACGGTGCTCTCTCAAAACTAGAGGTGACATTATCCACCACTTCACTCCAATAACCTTCGAAATCGTAGTAAAAAGTGGTAATGATGATATCATTATCACATCTTGAGTAAATTGAATCATGAGTAGAAGTGAGTCTTAGAGTCATGTTCCCTACCGGTCGTCAACACAACTCTTTGCGTGCTCACGCAATTTTCACCATTGGCAAATTGATTGAGAACTCTCTCTTAAAAGTGTATATAAGCATACTGCCCCATCACTGACGACATTTCCTTCCTACCTTTTCCGACACAATTTTCGAGTGTTTCATAATCACTTTATGACACACCGTCACAATACCACCTGAAACCCGACCACCGTATCCAAATCGTGACACTTCGAATTGCTCACGATCCTCTGGAAATCGTCTCAAGTATGGTCCCGATAAAAGTTTGCGGCGTAGCACGGTAGACGATTATGAGACTGGAAACGTTTATTCCAGTAGCAGGTACAGAACAAACTCATGGGGGGGGACTCGTAAGATATCTTGAGTTACCTTTAATTATATTGTAATAAAAAATAATCAAATCTTATGCACAGTTAAAGAAAGTTTTAATAAATGTGATTATAAACACATACAATACAATGACAAGCGGGGGGCACGTCCCCCGTCCCTCAATTTGTATCCGCCACTGGTCTATTCTCTTAAACCCGGGTGTGTTGGGTGGCAGGGTAACTATCTCCGGGATCTCATTTGAGTTTCTTTTTGTAAACATTGAAACTTTTTACAAATACGTTTCCAGCGAAATTTAATGTCCTCCACTTATCGCCGTTGTGCGTTTTGGAGAAGGTGTTGTTCCTTTCTCGACGAAGCTGACCTCAATATCGCAGTGCTGCACCCATATTCGAGTTTCCGAAATGGCATGGAATTATATTCCTAAGCTTCGACACTAAGTTGGTCATTCTGATTGGCATGGGTTCACTTTTTCACGCCATACTTGTTTTAGGTATGTATTTCCATTGCTTGGAACGCTCTAGTATTTACACAGTTTATTTGTATTTAACGGGTATCGTTGAAGTCTCTCAAGAAGTTCAGAAAGGCAATCTCTCGATGAAACCGGCTGAAGACAGCAAATCGAGGGGAAAATAGTAGTTTACATTTCCTTCTAAATTATACCTCTTTGTAAGTGAACTAGCTGGTCACCCCACGTTGCTCGGGAGGGATAGTCCCAAGAGATGTGGGAAACTTGGATCTAGGAATTCATGGTCATGTGTCAGGATTTTTAGGTAAGTACCTGCGTAGACCAAAAATGTGGTGCGAACGCAAACCACAAAAAAAGGTTTGTACCAAGAGTATCAAATGTTAAGTGTAGAATCCTCTAACATAAGTTATGCTTCCCCTTTCAGCGTGTCAAGAGATGTGCCTATCCGACAGGATATCCAACCACAGAATTTGTATGACGTGACGTGATAGACGGTGCTCGCGCAATCCGGTCCGTGTTGGACCGAAAGATGAGCGCGCGGGGACGTGTGCCCCAGGCTATGCTAAATGAGAAGCGGGAACACGTTCAATAGAATGCGGGTTTATTTCGCGCACGGCAAAACGAAAGCGTTCACACGCTCCGGGCTTACGTTTCGGCTCCGTACGCTTCCTTCATCGCACGAATGACCTTAGCTTTCGGTTACCTCCTCCAAATACCATACCTTGATCCAAATGTACTTCGATGAATGAGGAGAAAAAATTTTAATCGCAAAACTTTTCAAAAATGTTTTATCAAGATACAATAAAATGAATGAAAAAAATGCATAGAAATTCAACCCTCGCTTTTGCTGCCCCATGGGAGCATCTTCCTGGCCCTACACGTTCAATTCAACGGATGCGACCTCCAGTCTTACTTTCTTGTTCTTATCACGTGCGCGAAACCTAATTTCCTTCCCTTCAAGATGCACCATTATTCTTTTCTTCCTTGCTCGGAACTAAGATCGTATTTTCGAAGGATGTTCTTTTAGCTACAGTATCCCTTCGGTTTGATTGACACATCCTTGTTTGTTAATGCCAAGAAACGGTTGATGTATTAATAATTTTGCCAGAAAACCAACATTTTCATGGACCTAATAAATTCTTCTCTCTGATATAATCCAAGCTCCTTTAAAACAAGCTATCAACTTCACACTCCATTGCGTTCTTCTGGCCACTAGATTAAATTTTAATATGGAAAACAATTGATCGTCCTTTAAACGTCCCCCGCGCCTTTTCAATTTCTGCAGAAATGATGTTTTCATTATCTACAAGACATTAAATTTTTACAATCCATTAAAATTTTTGCATTAAAGGTTAGAGAAACGGACGAATAGAGACGAGAAACGATGAGCAATGGCGGAAATGACCGCTGATCGTTGTGATAGACCTGGAATCAGCTATATAACACGCTATACACCATTGAGGGGGAACTTAAGAAATCTATAAATTTACAAGTCACATACGCTTGAAATCATCGCCTGATACAATGGCGATACGAAGACTGCGAACAAACACTCATGGTCAAAGGACAAAACAGCTCATTTAATCAGCGTACACTTTCAACCGTTTTTTCTGTGCAGAATAAGATTATTTTTTTCCAACAAATTCGTCATGAACGAAAGGTGCATATTCTAATGGTTACAAACGCAAATGTTTTTCAACCTTGGAACTGGATTTATCGTGGCCAAACCATAATGTACTTAGTTGTCGTTCACATATGACACAAATGATAAACACCGCGTAAAAATTTTTAAATTTTGTTGTTCCACAACTCTAACCTTGAAATGAAATCACTGTCATCACTAGAATAGCCGGCGGTCGAGAGACGGAAGAGTGGACGCAGTCGGCGCAGAGTTGCTGCATATTCAGCAGAATTGGTGGTCTCGACACAAAGTGGGGTTAGTCAGCGCAGGGTTTGCTCGGACTCGGTAGAGAAAACACAGTTGGCTAAGTCAGTCGCCACAGTAGGTAAGTTCGACGCGGAATCGCAGAGTGATCGCAGTCGTCACACGGTCAGCGCAGGCTCACTGTGGGATTGGAGAAATGTTCACGCAGATTTTACGCTGAGTCGGCGCAGGTTTGTTTAACAGTCGGTGCAGAGTTGGTGCAAAGTCAGTGCAAGTTGGGCGCAAGGTCGGCTTAGGATTCGTGCAGTCGCTGCAGACTTTCGGCAGTGTTGGCGCAAGTTTGTGTAGATTCTACGCAAAGAAAGCTGGTGATCGTAATGCGGCAGAATGGGCGAAATCGGCTTTTGCTCAGCGCAATGTCGCGCAAGGTCGGCGGAGATTAGGGAGACTTGCAGAGTCGGCGAAGGTTTGGTGCAAATTCGGTGCAGTGTTGCCGCAGAATCGGCTTTGGATCGGCGAAGTTTCAGCGCAGGCTTGGTGAAGAGTCGCCACAGGACTTGTGCAGAGATAAATGGTCGCGCAGTTTTCGCACACATTCGGCATAGGGACATACTGCATGCATTGTGTCATGCGAGGTCGTCTTGTCTCACGACGTGCACCTTAAGGGGAGATTTTTTTGTTTGCATTCAATGCCACTGGACCACTTCGATTCAAGCCACGAATTGCCTTCTTGCCGCTGTGATGGGATAAAAGTCCGTCGCCCATGCGTCAGTCTATCTTCCGTCTTTATTTTTGCATTCAACGCAAGCGGACCACTTAGACTCCAATCCACGAATTCTCTTCCTGCCACTTTCAATACTCGTCATCGCGGTTGCGAGGCAGGGGGCCACGAATTTTAACTTCAAAGCAGGAGGACTGATACCCTACAAACTTAATATAGTATATGGATGGATAGGGAATACCAAAGAAAAGTAGTTAACACGAATTGGTATAAGATGAGATGGTGGAAAAAGCTTGATTTCGGTGTCCAATTAGGGAATAGTGAAGGCCAGCGGTATCTCGTAATTCTCCAAGATGAGTCTTCATTTGTCCCGATGTTGACAGTTTGACTTCTGAATCATCAGGAAGTGAAATCACGGCACGGCGACTCATCAAAATGCCGCAATTCTTTTCGACTAATAGCCTCTTACTGGATTTTTTGGAGTACTGTTCCATTCTCATGGAATAGTACTCCAAAAACTAGTATTGACTAGTATAGTAATCCGCGTGTATGTGGTGGTGCAGGCAATATTTTGATTGGTGGGGGTTTACTGGAGATTTCGAGGCTCTTCGGGATGCATTAAAAGCAACCTAGAGCCCAGGGGGTCCTTTTCTAGAAAATTTTGGGATTTCGCGTTGTAAACGTGATTTTTAGGACTTAAAAACAGTAATTTTGTGCGAGTATTATTAAGTTATTTACTAAGGCCATATTACTCGTTTGAGGCGCACCTTTTAAATGCAGAAGGGGTGGTGGGGTTCTAACCCGGAATACCCAACCCATGGCTACGCCACTGTAGGCGTGGAACCTATTTAAACGTAATCCAACATTCTTTTTCTATTTCGTTATGAGTTTCAAGAGTGAATGAAAGGAATTCGTGAAGATATACTCTGCAATAAAGAAAAGGAAAAAAATCACTCGATTCATCGTCCAACTAAGGCTCTACGAGTAAGTTGGCACGAGTAATTTAAATTCATTCGCTTCCTGTTTTTTTTAATGATATTGCATTCATGTCAGCGCCACATCGTTCTATTCATTACAAAGAGAGTCTTTTAATTACTTTTCCATTGTAAGGGACACAATGTAAAAAATTAAAATACAAATATGTCACTTCAAAAGCAATCGCTCGATCAATACATATCTTTATAAGCACAAATGTTTTACAGCAAATGGAAAATTCATATGATCTACAACGATACCAAAGATTCAACGACAACGTGAAAAACGAATAAATTTAATGAGCATCCATATTCAACTATCAACTGGACGGTTCATTAGGACCAAAACTTATTTTATTTTGACAAGGGATATCCGTATACAACGACTGGACTGCCTAAAAAGAAACATGTCACGATTTATGAATATTGAGTATGTTATGCAGTTATCTGATAGCAAGTTAATGCTTTGATTTTCAATGTTTACACGCCAATTTATCATATGTTCAACAAAAGCACTCGGCGAATTTCTGGCATCGTTATTGACGAGTGAAATTTTATCCACATACTTAAATGGGATGCTGGCTTATGGTGAAAGAAAAAATGTAAAATCAATATTAAATCCCCAATCCTCTGAATATAGCGGCTGGGTGGTTAGCTATGAATAAGTCGGAGAATCGCCCACAAAAAGACAATTCTCACAGAACGAATGCAGGATCAAAAGATACTAATCTATTTCATCCTTTCTACTGACTGAGTAGAATATCATATTAAGCATTAAAAAATCTTGAATACATCTTCTTGGTAATAATCATCAGTATACATCAAGCGTATTCATTCTTTTCTCCATGCAAAAATGGACTTGGAAGCGTCATCGCCATATTCCGAAGTCATTTCAGACTTATCGTGAAAATTTTCGCACAATCAGAGTCACGAAAAATTTTTTTAAAAAATCGTATTCACGCATTGACCCGGCGACATCGATCCAGTAGACGACAGAGGCGGCGAGAGAAGAACCAATTTGTCGCGTCTGCAGTTCCTCGGGAATAACTCGCGAACGACCGTCTCCCTATTATCCGAAATTGCAGCAATGGAAGGCGGGGGTGGGGAGAATACCGGCGTGGGATTGGGACGGGGAAGACGAGGGTAGTAATAAGCGTGGCTCAATCAAGATGCGGGGATTGCAAAGAAGGGCAGCTGGGCTCCCTATAATTTCCTTCGGAACTCCGGAAGGTGTGGGATATTCAGCTAAGACGTCTACGAAACCGTGATTATGGTGAAAAGATCGGACGAAATATAAGAACTACAGATATACATAGCCTATCATCCTTTTTCGCAGCCTATACTAAAATGTGCCCTGAAAATACATATACAGAACTGAGGAAGGCGCCAACTAAATGCACGTAAATTTTAAACAAATTGCTAAATTTAGGCATACGTGATATTAGTTATCTTGATCATCAACTACTATTTTATATTTCTATTTATTTACATCTGAGAGGCTTGATCTGGTAATTTAATCATAAATTTAATATTGACATGAGTCTTGGATGGTAGAACCATGATTTGTAAAGGTTTTGTCCACAAATAACTCCAAAACTACGCCCATTACCAAAAAATGTAGGAAACAAAAATAAAGTTGATAAAGCCACAAAGAGAACAGTTTATTAAGAAATTATTAATTGGGACGTAAATCAAGAAAATTTAGGCGAAAATGAACTCTATATTTTGGTGAATACTCAAATAGATGTATTCGATGTCAAACAATAGAAAAAGAATTGACTTCACAGATATAATTAAATAATGAATAACATTTTTTTAACCAATACACAATGAAAGTTTGAATATGAATTTAAAATTTGATTTCACTCTATCACCACAGCGCAACTGTCACATTAGAGGCGAAATTATGATCGGGGATGTAAGGGATGACGTTTCCTTCCGTTCACTTAGGAGGAGGGACATTTCGCTTCCTTATTTTCCGAATGGTCTTCGGAACTCTGTAAAGAGCGGCAGTATCTGTTTCAATTTATTGGTCACCGTGATTATAGGGTAAAGTCTGAAAGAAGTAGAGAGTTAAAACGATAGATGTATCTCGAATCCTTGATGGCATGTCAAGGAAAATTTTTCAGAGATAATAACCGAGGGCAAGTAGCTTTTAAAATTAATCATATATTTATAAACAACTTTTCAAGCTGGTTAAATATAAACTTTCTTTCTTAATCAATCTCAAATATAATTTTTTTCGATCTGATCTTAGGTGTTGCTGTGTTTTAGCAAAAAGTAAACAGCGCAAACAGTCCGTTTTTATTCATTGACAGAATTTTTGGAGTGGATTATTCGGTAGTAAGCTATGATAAAATTTTCAAGGCAACAATTTTCTTTTTCTAATGCGGAAATCATTCTCTTTTACTTTGCTCAAGAGATTCAACATGTTTTTCCTCGTCCAATCTCAGAGATTGCTTAAAATTGGAGAATACCAATCTACAAAAAAATATTCTTATCGATGGTTATCTCGACCAGAAATCCATTAGAACTTTTTAAAAATAAAAAAATTGTGAAAGTTGTATACACTTATGGTTTATGCATGTTAGAGAAAATACGATCCTTCACCATTTATTCCGCGTTGATTGGAGGATTACATCTTGGTTTCTGGAATGACAAGTATCTGATTATCGATGCATTAGGTTTTCTGCGTAAAACTATTTTATTTTCTTCCATAATAGAATACCTCGCATTGAAGCAGTCTATAGCAATCTATAGCAATTCTGATCAAATACCAATCTCTAGGGATTCAAAATCAGCATTCTAGGATGGATGCATTAGAAAAATATTTCGCATGGTGTGCTAAAAATTCTGATCTTCTCTGATCGAATTATAACTGCGTATGGAACTTCAGACCGATACAAGGATCGCTGTCGTATTCTTTGGTGGAATTGAGACTAAAATAATGAACCAGATAGCAGCAATTACACCAGACTATGACCTAATGAGGATGAAAATCAATTACTCCGACTTTGGCCAGCAGAAATTACGACGGCGTGGCCACGCTCACAATCCGTGCATTTCGACCACAATGAGTGCATACTCGAGAATCACGGCTGAAGTTCATCCACGTTCCACTGAGAGAATCATTAGTGGCTTGTTCCGCTGGGTGTAAGTGGATGGTTTGTGTAAAATATTGTATTTTTCTTCGCAACGAAATTCTCAATATTTCTGTCAATATATCATCAAAATCTACAATTTCTTTACTATTGATCAGTATTCCATGGCCTTCTTGCATAAACTTTTGTACATAGTTAAAGGAATGGATTTATGTATTCTTGTCCTCGACCTTAATTTTTTAGTTTTGATTGATGTCACCGAGTAAAGGTCCAAGGATCATTCTTTTCATCGTTTCCTTGTATTTTTATTCCTTGTCGGGGCTATGAATGAAAATGATTAAATTAAATCGATACATGAAGGCATGAAAGATTATCACAATGCTTTTTTATAAAAGTAAAATAAAAAAATTAAAATCATCTAGTTGTACACACATTTAAAAGAAGAGACAAGAATTTTGACATACTTTTTTTTCAAAGATTTTTTAACTTATTGCAGATAAGCTAGTACAATATCATAGTTACCATCAATTTGGATTTACTAAAAGGATAAATTTGACTTAGATTTTCAATGTTTTACCTTTTATTGCAGCTAATTTTTGTTTTTAAAGACATGAATCATTTCAATAATTAATTTTTTAATCACTTTCGTAATCTAAATTTTAAGTATTTTTAAGGTCAAAGGTGCAACTATTGTTTGCACTATGCCTTGCAATGGCACAAAGTGTTTTTCTATTTTTTATGGATAATTTGTGCTGGGGAATCCTGTTCTTTAAATACCGTGAAGTCTCTTCTATGTAGCAACTGTTACAGTCGAGGCATGAAATTTTATATTCTACATTATTTTTTAGATTTTTAGGAGTTTCTGATTTTATTATAGTGTAAAGAAGATAATTTAGAGTGCTTTGGTTTTATAATATATTATGATTGTGTGCAATTTTATGATCTATTTTTTATTACTTTCGTAATTTTCTCGGATAATTTAATTTATTACATTACTCCACGGTTTGGGGATGCTGTTGCGATTTGATACGGGTATTTTATTTGGTGAATTTCGAGCATGAAAACTGATAGCGTTGTTTGTGTGAAGTGAAGAGTGGATGAGTCCTTCTGGAAACTGATTTTATTTCAGAATATTTTCGCTGATTTAAAAAGTTTGAATTAAAAACTTTTTAAAAGATTTAGAGCGATGAATTTTAGTGCAATGATACGCGGAAAAAAATCAAGGGAATACATACTGCTTAGCAGAAATAGCAAGCGCTCATAGAAAATTAGACTGAAAAATAAGATAAAAAATTCATAGGTAAATACATACCAATTCACACCAAATAAGCATTCACACCATGTAATCAATGTCTTTGAAAGGTGTTTAAAATTTGTTCCTAATTTTATATAGCGGTTCATTTTATAACCATTCAGTCTTTTAAGCCCTTAATAATCCTCTATTCACGCTGTGAGCCAATTTACAGAATTCTTTCCTTCTCCTAACTTCATACTTAAGTATCTTTATCTTCAGCACGATATAGATAATTATAAGTAATATGACACCAGGTTATCCATAAAAATCCGGTCTCATGGAAAATTATTAAACCTTCCATTTCTCACCGAAACTCGCCTTACCCCTTACTAACCCAGACCTACTTCTAGGAGAAATTAAAATCGAAGTCTTCTCATTTTTTAATGCAAATTTTCAAATCAATCATAACTATTGTGGGAGCCTGTCAAGCCCTTGTGCCCCCCACCCCAGTGGCGTAGCCAGGGAGGGCTACGGGGGGTCCGGAATTCCCCCCTCCAGAAATTTAAAAACGCAATTACTTTCCTTCATAAAAGAAAACAAAATATTGAAACATCATGTATAAAAAGATTTCTTTGTAAAATTAAGTTTTTTCTATTATGAAAAGTGTAAAACCATAGATGGTAAAACTTAGATAGATCAGGCCTTGGCTCCCGTAATGAGGATTTCCATCACTTTTTTCCATCGCTCAACACGTCGCCTTCTCCGTCGCTGAAACCGTCAATGAAACCGCATATTAGCCAATCAAAACGCATGGCAGTATAGAGCGATTGAAGCGCAACGTTTGAAAGCGACAATCGTACGAACAAAATAGGTAAAACATGAACGAGTAGCTCTAATGAACGCCCAAAAGTGACGGAAGGAGTGATGGAAAGAGTGACGTAAAGCAATGACGCAATTAAAAAAAAAGTGATACCTCGAGTGATCACTTTTCCATTCCCGAGAAGCGATCCGTCGAGTGAGCACTTAGAGGAACGAAATAAATGATCATCTACGAGGGTAACCTTTTAAGTGTCGGGAATGAAGAAAACTATAACAGGTAGAATAACGCAATTTTTGTTGTTTTTTCAAAGTAGTCTCCACGATAGTCAATGCATTTTTGCATTCGATGGAACCAGTCGTTATAACATTTATTCCATTCCGAAGTAGGGGTAGTCAAACCAGCTGTTTTGTTAGCATCAACCGCTTCTTCAGACGTCTTGAAGCGCTTTCCTCGTAGTATATTCTTGATTCTGTGGAATGCGAAAAAATCAATGGGGCTTAAGTCCGGGCTGTATGAACGATGATCAAGAATCTCGACGTTTTGATGTTCCAAAAACGACTTTACGACTCGAGCGGTGTGTGAGCTTGCACTGTCATGATGGAGCATAATGCATCGATTTGGGTTACCTTTCCGAAGCTCGGCGATCACTTCCAGGAAGTAAATGGTCGTATACCATTGAGCATTAGCTGTCCTTTAAATTCCAAGAGCAATCGTTGCTACGTACCCTGATTTGGCTACGAAAGATGCGACCATTATCTTGGAAACGCTGCGAGAGTGATCAAATTTTGTCGGTTAGAGCTCATTTTGGAAGACCCATACTGAAAATTGTCGTTTTGATTCAGGCTCGTAGGTATGGATCCATGATTCATCACCACTTACGATGTTGAGAATGTGCTTTGATGCTCCTGAGTTGAATCGTTGTAGAGTATTTCGACACTCTTTGACTCGAACTGCCTTCTGTTCTTCTGTGAGGTGCGATATCTAGCAGGAAACCAATTTTTTAACCCATTGCTCTTAGTGTAAGATCTTTTTAACTGAGGTCCCTAAGATGTCCAATGATGCTTGAATCTCACGGTAAGTAACATGACGATCTCCCATAATTATGTTACGCAAAGCATCCACGTTTTCTTGAGTGACGGTGGTTTATGGTCGTCCACGCGGTTCGTCTCTGAGGCTAGAGCGTCCTCGCTGGAACTCTGCATACCAGCGATAAACGGTTGTCTTTGATGGTGCTTCTTCGTCAAAAACAACTCAAAGTTCAGTAACGCATCTTGCTGGGTGAGGCTTCGTCGAAAGTTATGGAAAATTATGGTGCGGTACTGATTATGACTTAACCCCTCTCGAAAGCGACTTGGGAACTTTGACACGTCAGCGTTTTAAAACTATCAGGCCAATCTTAATGAAACTTTGCATGGGCATTAACCGACTCAAACATTTGTTTATTAACACCATTTATAGTTGCTAGGTGATAAGAAACGTTCTATTCCCGACACTTAAAAGGCTACCCTCATGCTCCAGCAACAGGTGCTGGAAACAAAAGTAGTTTCGTCTCCATTAATCAGCCTGAATCACGAAGGCAATAAAGTCTTCTCTTAGAATTAATTTCATGGACATACACTCACGTACTAGTCATGGAAGGGGGTAAAAGCCCAACAAAGCCTAGAGAAACCCGGAGGGAAACGAAAATACGAGGCCTGGGTTTAGTTTCGTTCTCGAACGAAATTAAAATCGCCAAGGAGTTTAGTTTCGACCCGTGACGAAACTTCACTCCCGGGAACGAAACTAAATAAATCGAAACTCCGCTGCTCATAGTTAAGTTTCGATTCCAAAATCTGAGTGGAGGGGGAAAAGAGGGAATATTTCCGACTCATTTCATGGCAGAATGACAGAGAGATTAAAACCTTTAGCTTCGTTATAATGCGACTGAAACTGCGTTGCGCATTATGAATGGAAAATTACCCCATGCCCCATGGTAGAGCGAACCTCTACTCAATTCAACCATACTTCGTACTCGGTGCGTGGATCGAAACTAAACTGTCCGAAGGTTAAGCACGTGGTCCATCCGGTGCGAAAAATAATCTGTTTCGTTGCGTGCCAGAGGTTTAGTTTCGTTTCAACCCGAAGTAGTTTTGACTCCGATTTCGTTTCGATCCTGAGGTTAGCTCCCTGGGTTTTATTCATTTTCGTTTCATTTCTACATTTCGCTCCTGGAAACGAAACTATTGAAATTTTACTGGTTTTGACTCTCGTTTAGTTTTGATTGCCTTCCCTGCACCTAGGTTTACAGGTGAAGACTAAACCCCGCTGCTATCGAGGCCGGTCATGCGAAGAAAAATGAGTAGGAAAAATTTTAAGTGCCGAGAAAGCGTTATTGCTAACCACATAAATATATATACTACGAAACTTAAAGTCATCCTAATGTCAAAAAATATTGTCCATTTATTTATCATGATCGTCCAACTACAAAATACTGTCTTCAAGAATATTAAACTGTATGATATATACAACAGTATTTCAAAACAGTTGTAAAAAATCACTATAAATATTATTTAAATTTAAATATTCATAATATTCTTTTAATGTATAAGTTCAACAAGAGACTAGTTTCTTGCTCAATCAAATCTTAAATAAATAAAACTTCAGTCCAATCAATAAGAATTGCATTGACTTAAAAACAAACCTAGCAATACCAATGATCCTGGAATACAACAGTGATCCCAAAATGCTGTTTAAAAAAATCTCGTCCATCATACATTCAGTTGAATATACAAGTTTTTGGAGATGATACATTATTTTTCAAGTATCTGTAACAATAATTCTTCGGTTATATGCACCATTATTGTGTTATAATAATCCGTTGAGAGGCGTTGCCTTCACTTTTCAACGGGCTTTAATTGAAATTTTGGAATCTATCCCAGCTAACTTTGCCCATTTCACTCATAAACTACAGTACTTCATTTCCCGGTATTTTACCGAATAAATATCAATTAAAAGCCCCAGGAACAGATCCAATCGAATTGAACGATATTTGAAAACCGCCATGGTCAACAATGCATGATCATGGATTCACGTAGACTAACTTTGGCTGTTGCAACCATAGAAGCAGAAGCTTTTCAACCTGCTTAAAAAAAACGAATTTTGTTTTTTTTATGTCAAAGGCATTTTATAAATGCAGTCAAAAGCATTTTTTTAACGAACATAGTAAACCCCTTCAGTATATAAAAGGAGCTTTACTTTGCCTTTAGCTTCCCAATCCTCTCCCCTTCGGGCCGATGACAGAATTTATAATATTTGAAATTTTTATCCGACAAAAACAGGATTTAAAAACACAACCCTATTCATGCCGCTTCCACAACTCTTTGTCCAATGGTGAGTAAATGTGAGGAAAAAAACTATCGCTATCATGGATTACTTCGAAAGCCAAAAATCAATGCTATACACACTCAAACGAATGAAAGGCGATTTTTAAAGGTTGACTACTATTATATTCTAGTGTCTCGAACGGAATTAAAAATGAATGGATACACAGATATGCGGAAAAAATGTTAAAATGAAAGTCTGACACCGTCGCAAATGATTAAATGGATTGAATGGATGACACAATGGATTAAATGAAAAAAATGAGGGCGATGACAAAAGTTAGTGAAGGCATTAGCAGAATCAAATTTCACTTAATTACGTAGTAAGGAACGCAATCAATCAATTGAAAACAATTATACATTCTGAAAGAGAAATTCATTGAGGAATCCAGAAGTTTATTGCTGAAAAAGCAATGCTTCACCCAATTCTAGTATCTGAATCCGTTATGGCGAAATCAATATTATGTATACTCACTGAGTTGTTTGCATTTATCGAATCTGCTCCAGAAAGGTAAATATATACGTAGTTCGAAGTTGTAGGTAGTACGAAGTAGTATGTACGTGGAAATATTCTGCTGTTTTCTAACCCTAGGTTTTTCGAACCGAAAAAGTGTAATATAGGCACAGTGGCGCCGACTCCATGGGGCCTGAAGGGGCCCGAGCCCACTCAAAAATTCGTTATGGGTGTGAGAAATAAATGTGTCAGGCTTGTCAATTTTCCCCGGAGTGTCCAGATATCGAGATTAAATTTATCAGGGCTCTAATTTTGATCATATGGCTCTTTTAAAATGCTTAAAAAACTTAAAACTCAATACTTATAAAATTTCCCGGGGCAAGATCCCTGGTTTGGGCCCCCCCAATATTTTTTCCAAGTCGGCACCCCTGTATAGTCAATAATTCCCATCTAATATATATTCGATGACCAGAGACATATTGAAACAGTTGATGAAGTTAAGTAGCACTGCAAAATATAACCAAGTAAATGCTTTTATCAATAGCCACAATAAAGCTGCAAAGAAAAATAAGCTAAAATATATTTATTTTTCTCAGGTTTCCGCTTGGGTTAAAAAGTCTATTGAAGCCAACGTTTCGATGCGAGCTTTGCTCGTCGTCTTCAGGACAGTCAATATCATGACATTGCCCTGAAGACGATGATCAACGCGTTCTTCGAAACTTTGGCAACGGTGGAGTATTTAACCCGAGAGAAAGCCTGAGAAAATTCATTCCTCTAATCGCTGAGAAAGAGTCTCTACACATAGCCTAGCTTCAACGAACTTTCTCAGCGAGCAACGAGAAAGCAAAGACCTTAGGTTAAAAATCACACATAGTTTAAAAAAAAAGAAGCTTTATAAAACTTCTGTTTCATTTAAATCAGCCTGCTAAAATTTTAGGACGACGCGTGAGTAGAATCAAGAAAATATATAAATGAAAAAATACCGTTTATCACAAATGCCTTCATGCTTTGTTGCCTTCAAGTTTGTATTCCTCAAGAGAATAAAAAGTTTCGTGTAGTTACTCAAACAACCTACTTCCAAAACACAGCATATAAAACAGTAAGGTTCCCGGAGGAAGTTTAGCAAAACTTTATCGTATATTCGCCTTATCGGACTTAATCCATTCCAGAATCCATTGTCATGTGAAGAAGTTTGTCGTAATACTTCCTCCGAAGAGGGCAGATGACTTCGGCGTTCATTTCCACCTCAAAACACATCACAATTTAGCACAAAAACTTGACTGAGATGAACTTATCCCATAGCCTCATCTTCACATTAGGACGTTATCCCCATGGTACATGGGGTGAATTCGTGGAAAAGATTTTTAAGGCAAAATCCTCACAGCAAAGATTTAGAAACGATGAAATGATAACGATTATGAGTTGGTGAAAACTCAAGGGGTACAAGTGATTTTTTTTCTATACAGAGTCAAGCACGGAAATAAGAAAAGAAAACAAACGAGGTCAATTAGATGTTTAGTTGTGCATTTGATTTTCCACTCGATGTCAGCACAGAGCAGAGACTCACTCCTATCCCTTGGAAACCAAGTTTTTGCATATGTCTACTAGCAAAAAACTTCACCTAACTCTGTTGAGAAAAAAATCACTTGTACCCCTTGGCTTCTCACCCTCTCGTATATAAATTAAAGTGATGGAGCACCTTTTAGTTACTGCAAACGGAGTGAGCAAGCAGTCAGAAAATTATCACATTTGAGACCATAAGCCGTTCCGCAGGTGGAAAAATGTTTTTATTCAAATTCCATTTTATAATCAAAAACCAGCCCCGTAGGCGAAATGGTTACTGCACACGGTTTTTTAGGTGGAAACTGCAATACTTCAGGAGGTGATAGGGAATACAATTTTAAGCATTTTAGACCTATAAACATGAGGTCGCAACTACATGGTTACGGAGTTATGGCAACCCAGGAATTATTTTGGGTGTATCATGCAGTTACCATGAAAAAGGTTTTTCTTGAGTATCCAGTCTTTTCGACATTTTATTTCAAACTGTAGATAATGAGGACAGTAATTATGTATATAATTATAAATGCATAAAGTGTCGAAAAGTTGGATATCCGAGAAAAACAGATTTCGTGGTCACTGTAAATTGAATCAAAAAATTTTTCGTTGACATAGCCTAGGAACAAAGGAGTTGTGACTCAATGTTTATCGGAAAAATGCTTAAAATTGTCTCCTGAAGTGTTACAGATCCCTCATAAAACACCCTGTACATGGACACCAGTGTTATTTAAAATGGTTTTTACAATACTAAGTATCTACTTTTCAGCAGACCCGCTGACAAGTTGCTTCAATTAAAATGTTGATATGCTACTAATAACAGTCCAAGATAATTATCAGAAAGGAATTCTCTTAAAAAAATTTAATATTAATTCTCATAGAAAGTTGAATTTGGGAAACGATAGTGGGCCGCGCGTCTAAATGTGTAACAAAATACCGCCTGTCCATTGAATGGTTCAGATCTATTTAGACATTCCATCAGGGAACTTTTTGCGTTCCGGAAGAGGAATTGAGTGAGATGTAATGCATATGAAATCACTGGGTAGAAAAAAGATAGTAACACCACGAAGGAATACGTGATGTTTCCCGACAGGATTATCCTCAACTAATGTAAGCGAGGACATAACTTTCGAGGGATTCCCAGAAAATCGATTGTATAAACGTAAAATAAACTAATCAGATAATGTAGGTTCAACCAACTTAGGGTATCTAGAAATTTGGATCCACACGATTAGGATGAGATAACATCAAAAGTACGGGTGATGCGAGAGGCACGCATGAAAATAAATGATAACATGAGGCTAACTGACATCATCTCCACCACGTTTTTTTATTGCTGACGTAACGGAGATAAAAAAATTGGAGCAACATCATATAAGCATTCTCCAACTGCCAACGTGTAACCTAGTTAATATTTTTCACTACTCCTACTCTTAAAAATCAATTTTGACATCAAGTCTAGGACCACAAAGTTGAAATTTATAGTGTTTACAGGCAAAATGGAACATCATAATAAATATTATTATTATCTATATTAATATTTTTGTTATTATTATCCTTATTATCACAATCATGCTGTGCATATAATCCAATGAAATAAAGTAAAATACTATAAGTTAGCCCAAATTTTTCAAACTATGAAACGAGAGATCATCGCTGTAGCTTAATGCCAAACTCGTTCTCTATCTTTTTCTAATAAGGAAATAACTATATTATGGCCAATAAAATTTAGCGCTTAACAATAAAACCAGGCTCCTATAAGATACTCACAGCTCAAGCATTTAATGTTTCGCGTCATTAGACACCATACCACATTGCTTATTTTATTCAAGGATATTCCAATTCCAGGCTTGGAAACAACTCCTATACACTAACAAAATTATTTTCATTCTATAAAAGACTCAAATAGAAAATTGAAGCTTGTACGTGGTGGAAGAGCTCCATATTATCAATGAAAAAACTACGTACCTCCACAATTTATTTGAACAACTTTATTTTTTTCACAGTTTATTATTGTTCACTTGATAATGGTGTAACAGCCGAAACCGGTAGAAATTTTAAATAAACTGTAGAAGTAACTAAGAGTTTTCCATTTCTTCTATAAAAGACGCTTTGTTAAAGTACAATAGAAGTGATGTCTGCATTCTCTCCGGGTTTTCACCACGTCCGTTGAGTTTTGGCGACAACAGTTTCGCTGACATTGCAGTCACCGTCTTCAGGTCAAAACTATTGCCACCAAAACCCAACGGACGCGGTGAAAACCCGAAAAGAATGCAGAGATCATTTGATTAACGCCACAAAAATCTTCGAACCTACAGTACAATCCAAGGCTGGAAGGAAATAACGCAATTCGTGACTTGCGGCTGCTGAACTCCATTTGGCAACATATTTTTCACCACATTTTGAGTCAATGTTAAAGTTTTTATTTAAGCTATTTTTCATTATACGTTAGTGCTTCTGCTTACAAACTAAAAAGCCGCTATGCTGGAGGGGGGAAAAGATATAAAAGATAAAAGAAGAGTTTCCATTCATGACGGAGTTGCGGGGCTGCGCGAGAGGTCGCCCTTTCACGGACGACGAGTTCTCCGAAACCGCGATGCATCTCCATTCCCATTGATCCAATTGACGACACGAAGCCCACATGAGATTGCACGGGCAATCAGCGGGAGGCTGCGCTCGAACGCTCCTCTGTCGTCGGAGTTTCCCTTCCTCGCATTCACCGAAAGGCATGATGCGGCAGTGAATCGAGGCACTGTTAGGCTGAAAAGCAAGTGTGTTTGAGATCTAATTGACAGGAAATCAAAACCAAACCTAGAACATGTCTTTGAGTTTATATTCCTTCTTTCCTCCTTCATCTGTTTCCTTCACTTCATGTCCGTTAGCCATATCTATGGTCTACTTAAGAAACTAATCTTGCAATTGTAGACTGAAAAAAAACAACTGCGCATTAACTTATGCACCTAAACGAAAATTACAATGCACACTCGAAACATTTAGTAGTTATAATTTATAGTTGATATTCAAACCCTTATTTGACTATTTGGAAGGATTTCTGGCTAATTTATATTAATTTTTCTCCTCTTTCCTCTCCTCCTCTTTCGCAAGCTTAGTCAATGTTTCCACGTGCATGATATTTTTCTAAACCTCATAAAATGTTTTCTTACCAATAGAATTCAAAAGATTATACTTTCTGGCAACTCTTCTCACTGGTCACCTTTAACATCTGGTGTTCCTCAAGGCAGTGTCCGGGGGCCATATTTTTTTGCCTCCATTCGAGTCTCGCACTCATTTTATGTGGATGTCTTTAAAGCATTTATGCAAATTCAAACTACCACGGACCGCAAAGTTTTTCAGCATTTAAATTTGACTGCCAAATGGTGCAAAACTTAAATTTCAGAAAATGCAATTCTCTTGAAATTTCTCTTTAAAAAAATCCCCTATTACATGTCAATATTCCATTAAATCCGAGCTTCATCATCGTGTATCGGCTGTGAAGGATTTAGGCATATTGACTGACAGCAAACTTAACTTCTCAGATCACATACATTTAATCAAGAACAAAGCTATCTCACTACTGGGTCTCCCCTACCGCTGCGCAGAAATAATCGATCCTCAAGCAAATAAATAAATGTATGATGGCCAAATAGCTTCTATATTCACTGAAATTCACTTGAGAAAAAATAATAGCTACCTGCAATTCTCTCAGGAACTACCAATAATGTTTTCCGAACCTATTCCTCCCAAATCTTGGTTTTTCGCTCACATCTTAAATTTATAAAATAAGAAAGTGGTCCCAGTTATCACTTAAACACAAAAGCGATGCCTCAGGGAAAGAAAACGCTATATAGTGAATTCTTTTTCCCCGGCTATATTTTTAATCCTATACATTAGTTTATGATAGGTGCAACTTGCTTTAGTAGGAACAATACCATTAAGAACAATACAATCACAGCACAGACCCCGCATCCGTTGTGAAATAGCGTCTGATGATCAGCGAAAGCGTCTACGCCTCTCGTTTAACATAATTATCTTCCTTATTACTCGTTAATTTGAATAGAAAAGTAACACTCAATTTTGAAGACCCAAAGACGCATAAAACAATTGTAAGTAATTTAACATACGGCAAGTTAATTCAAGTAATGTTCCCGTGAACAAGCCTCGACCCATTTTCGGCAATTCCGTTTTCACAGCCCGATGAATACTTTAGAATCAATTTTGGCAACGCATACCATAGATAAAACAAAACTAGCCAAACCCGGGAGGCAACCAAAGGCACATTTTTCGACCATCGCTACCTCCTACAGCCAAGGTAACAATCCTCCATCCCTGTTTCTAACCTCGCCTTTTCCACGAGTCTTTTAGTTGGTTTCCTGGCTACCACAGTTCAGAAATGTGATTTTTTTGTAAATCGACCGTTTCTTTAGTTATTAAATTATTTGATACTCGTGCTCAACCGTGCTTTTTTTATTTTTTGTGCTTTACACTCCTCCGCATACCCCCGGATCTCAAAGTACGTTTCAATGTTGTTAGGAATTATAACAAAAAACATCAACTATGACAGGACACGTGATAAGATATGAAATAGGACCTCATGACAGAATACATACTTACACGAAGGGCAGTCCGTATTTCCAAGAGGAAGGGAGGATAATATGCGCTATGGGTACCACATCTTCAGGAAAAAGCAAAATCTCCAATAACTCCGGGAATTTTGGGCAGCTAGGGACATGTCTGGGATTGCAGTACTGTATGGATTGTATCATAAGCACTGTTAATAGATGTTTAGGCGAAAGATAGATAAATATACACACAAATTAATTTAACGTATGTCGGCGAGGACTAGAGAATATTAGATATGTGAAAACGTTGGAAATGAATTTTTATAATACCTACTAGAGATTAGAGATAACGAGGTGAAAATTGCTGGGGAAAATAACGCATTCAATTGCCATATCACATTCAAAGAAATCCAAAAAAGTATATATTTACCCAGATTTGGAGAGGGATTTGGAATAAAATGCGAACGCACAGCTAAGAAATGAGATGGAACACTTTTGAAGATGGAAAAAAAAGAGACTGAAAAACAGTTTGGGGAAAAATGAAGAATGCGGAACAGATCACACTCACATCAAAAGAAATTTCTGCCAAAAGGAAATGATATCTTAGCGAAATATTGATGTAAAGTAGAGGATTAGAAAATAGATATTTTGGATGCCGAAGTACCGTTTCATAAAGGATAGAGGGGATAAGAAATTAAATAAGATGCAAAATATCACATCACTGTGTATACACTCGTTTCCATATAAAATGCATGCAAATGTGCATGTGGATGAAACTTTTCGTTTTTCTGTTATAGTTATATCCTCTAAATTCGTATGTCAGTCTGTGTAGTTCCCTGTTGCGGCAAGAGGTTTAGGGCAAATGTTATTACTGACTATGATACGGTTCTTTGATGTCTAAGCCTTCTTTATTCCTCTGTATTAATACATTTCCTTATTAGGTATTCAACTCTCTCGCGTTGGAAAATCAGTATTAAATATAAAACCCCAAAGGAGACCACATATCATACTCTTAATCTTTGCTATGGGCCAGCTGGTAGAAAATGGGTACCTCAAATATTTTACAGCATTTTTGAACACAAAACCTTTAAAATCCTTTCCATTCTTCTGGAACGGGTGTTCGTCCAAAGAGAACATCTCAAAGGCTTCTTACAGTGCTCTAATCTTTCAAAAACTCCCCACAGCACTGCATGAAAAGCTAATGGCCAACTCGGAGACCGCCAGAATAAGGGCTGACACAGCACTCAGTCTCCTTTTCCCCGGACGAGGAAATTGCAGCCACGTGCTGCCATATTTTAGAGGCAAATTTCACCTCAAGGCATTTCGATGAACTTCATTTCCTGCACGTGCACAATATTTTAATAAATTTCGGCGAAGAACCTTGCTAATATTGTGACCGTGCATGTTCTTATAATCGCTTGTAATTTAAACACTGATTTGGACTAAGTTGGTTTCACTTTGATGCGTAAAATCTAAGTATTTTAATGACGGAAAACACATTAGTGTGCAGTAAAGTTAATATTTAGCATATCCCTTTGTGGCGCTAGTCACTAGGAGTGTTTCGTAATATTAACTCTCCTTCTGAGAGTATATTTAAATACTTTATCAGTCCCAAAAGGTCGATATAAGCAATTTTCTTGGAAGTAGTGAACGAAACATTAAAAAAGAATTTCCACTTGCTAAGGCATATGCCCTGGACTTCATTCATGAAAAATTTTATTCACCAATTTCCGATTCACATTTCGATTTGCACAACACATAATATTAAATATTGAGTATCCTTCTGGCAAAGGAAGTTATTACCAGTATCTATTTGCATAAAAGGCCCACATTTCTGAAAAATGGTACAAAAATATGAACTTTTTTCCCACACCAATACATTAGGTGAAACGTGACTCACGAAATGGCATGTAACAAAATCAAAAATATGGCTATAAAACTCTGCGAAGTATTCCATAAAAATGGAATGAACAGAGTCTAAATGAAATTAATGAAACTTTCTCAACACTTGCACAACTTACATCAAAGTGCATTCCCTAAATTTCCCCGCCATCAGTAAATTGAGGTTGCACACCTCGAATTTCGACTATTCGCATACAATCGCGATGTACCTGCGAGGACGGCAAGAAAATTCACATCAAGTCGATCAAATTCACAATTCACAGTCGAAGGGGAATTGTATAAATTTGCTTTGCAATGGAGGAGGGAAACTAAAGCAGTGGCCTGGCTAGGAAATCCAAGGGTCCATATTTCGATTCCCGGCACACAGGAATATTTCATATACCATCGCCTTAGGCAATTTAAGAGAATTTGGACTAAACATCCTGAGGGCATTAATTCCAGTGGTTTGGTAATTAAGAGTTAGATATAGCTAACTATGGCTATCAATACCCGAATGGAAGGGCTTAGCGATAGCAAAATTTTTGAAATAATCAAGAGGCGAGAGCGTTAGTAGCGGTAATAGCGGCTGATAGCACGGCGGAAAATAGGAAATGGCAATAAAAATTAAGTTGAACACTTAAATAAATAGTTTTCATTATTAACTCTCATAAATGCGCTAGCACTACGATACGTATCAGATAAATGATGGAGAATTAATGAAAGAATAATGCTGGAGATATGAATGCTTGACAGGTGGAACGAGCCATTTCGGAAAGCTTCAGACTGAAGCTTCAGTCCATACTTGTACCAAGTTTAATAACTCTTTTGTTTATATTAGTGGAATATTTCAAAACTTTTGGGACTGACAGTAAATCTATTTTGCCCAGCTTGAAAATGAATGCGTGTTTGCATTGCTTTCGATGATAATAATGCTACTATTTAGGAAGAAAAATGATTTATTGAACAGGTGAACACTACAAACAAGTAGGTTATCCTTCAGTATCAAGTAGCGTGTACGACTGGGGTGGTCCTCATTTTTAGATTTTCTTTCGGGACACACATTCAATTTATGCCAATTGTAGTAAAAAAAATATTCCGTAACATGCGAGGGGAATACAAAAAGTTATGCAACTCATTTTTTTTCTAAAACAGGTTTGTTTTATTCAGCACTCAAATGTTATGCTATGTTATTCCCCAATATTTTAGCTACGCAACACTATTTTTCAACGTAATCTCCATTCAATGCTAGGGCTTGACACCTCGTTGAAGAAAGGGCCTCTATGTATGGTTGGTACCATTCCAAATTCGTCCCGTATCAAGAATTTCTTCATCATCCCCGTAGAGGCGACATTGAATCGAGAGTTGCCCAATGACTCACCGTGCTTTAGTCCACTACCAGATCACTGCAGAGATGCTGCAAGTGCCAATGAATATCTGAGATACCATGGTTTTCCGCCAAAGGTAACTCAATTACTGCCTCTTATCAGGAACACACCTCCGTTATAAACACCATTTTGATAGCTCGGTTACCGATTGTAAGTCAATGCAACCATGGGCGTACCCAGCAAAGGGCAGGAGGGGGCAGCTGCTCCCCCCTACAAGCAAAAATCGCAAATGCCTTTAAGGAAAATAATACTTTTTCAAGCAAATGATTTGAAAAACGAATAAAGAGCTGTTACGGTTTCCTTAAAAATGTTTATTTCGTTCAACTTTTCCATGCTTAAATCTTACCTACAACTTGAACAGCCATCCCTAACCCCCCCCCCTAGTTTTGATCCTGGGTACGCCCTTACATGCAACTACACAAGATGAAGCGGGGATGTTTGAAAATGATTTACAAGAAATGCCAAGTTTTCTCAACTAAAATTGACCATGAAAAAAAATGTGTTGCATTACTTATCGAACTCACCTCGTATTATTGCAAATGGATAACGGCATCGCATACTTGTGAAACTTTGCCATTTTTGGTTGTTTTTCGGAAACGAATGGCGATTAGAAGGAGTAGTCATCTTATCTTAGTTAGTATCTTACTTATCCATGTCTCCGGCCTCGGTGGCGGCGGGGTAACGTCCTCGACCGCCATGCAAGAGTTCGCGGGTTCGAGTCCCACCTCGGTAGGTTTCCCCGGTCCAGGGCATGATTGTTCATGTACGTTTATTTGTTACATTTGTTGAATATCCCGGTATAAATTGGCCAATAAGAGCTGTATCCGGTGGTTTGAGAACAAAATAAAATTTAAAAATAATCTTATCAGGGTCAAATCTAGCAACTACTAAGTATCTAATCGAATTGAAACCCACTTTCAGATTAGCTATAAAGCTGAGATTTTCAGGATAAGTCAGAACCAGATGACTATCAAATGTACTAAAACTTTTATTATGAAATGGACTCCATCTCGATTGCTATCCAGCGTTTAAAATTATGTGCAAAAATAAGTTCAAAAAATGGCCACCAAAATCCGATGACAGCGCCACCATTTAAAGGAACGAGAATGATAGAGATTCATAACAAAAAACTTATTTACTTCCAAGTTAATTGAAAAATTGGTTGAACAAAAATTTAGGAACCAAAGAAGAAGAAGGAACCAAAACAAAAAGGTCATACGTGTAAGGTAGGAAATTAACTATATAATTTTTGAAAATCCAACTTTTTCATGGCCTCCGTACATATAAACAATTCCGTGCTGAAAATTTTGTTTTTTAAATAACTTTCAACTCGATATTTCCTTTCGCTTCGCAATTATGACTTACTGAAACTATAATGGCAAAACATTTGCGACTATTATCTAAATTAAGCAGCTGGATGGATGAGTAATGTTCTAGATATTAATAGTTCTAGAGCGTTTCTACTCCTACCGATATTTGAAATTACGAACCAATTTTTAATTTAGTTCACGATAAAAACGTTGATTTTTATAAAAAAATATTTTCATTTTTTATTATTATTCACACTGATCTTCTCTGGTAACCAACAACTCATTGAGCATTTGACACACTGCACCAACAGTATTTTCCATATGTGACACGAATGAGAATATTAAAATCGCACTCACCCGATGCCGAGCTGAGGGAGTGTCGTCCGCCGGAGGATCGGTGGGGTGAGACGGCTAGGTGTCTGTCGGAGGCGGCGGCGGCGGGCGCAGAGGACATGGCGGGCGGGAAGAAGGGGGGCGTGGAGGTGCCGCCCCCGGGAGGCGGCGTTGGCGCCGGCGGCGGCGACGCCGAAGTGGCGTGGACCACGGGCAGTGGCGGCAGAGGGGGATGGTGGGGGGGCGAACCCCCACGCCTATCTGCGCCGGTCGCCGCCACCGCGGACCGCGTCGATGACTCCCTGCGATAGAAAGACAAAAGGATGCGAATCAGACGGAAATAGACACACTGTGTAAAACATAGCGTAATAATTAATTTCCTTTGATTATTAACGCTTTTTCATGAAATCTCGCCTGATACAATTGAACTTGCGAAAAAATGTGATGCGAGGTCTATTTTGTCGTGAAATACCGTGCATGCTAATTTGTGGAATACATTCAAGATTTGCGGCGTTCCATTTACCATTAGATTTCCAATGTCTGCATGCAATAACTTGAACAAACAGTCCCACCGTTGGAACAAGTAATCCGCTTCGCAATACCAATTCTTGGGGGTATCCGAGAGAGTCAAAGATGATTTTATTTATATGCTAAGCAGACAGCCGTCTTGGACATTGTGCTGAGACTAATTAAAGTTGAAGGAAATGATTTTCAATTTTATACCCGCGAAAAATATTAAGGCTCGTAACTTTATTCATTTTGTAACTTTAAATATTTTCGAAGATAAAACAAATCATTGTGGTCGAGGCGCAAAGACTGCTTAAAGTACTTTCTGACTGACTTACCATGGGCATGACTTACCGCCATGGGTATATAATTGGGAAATTTTTCTCTTAGATACAGAACAGTTTATTCAAGATTATTTTCAACGGTTTTAAATCATTATGTATCTTTTAAGGCGACTATCTCGCACTCAATCAGCAAGGCTTCTTAAATCAAGACTTTAATTCAAGGTTTCGTTTCATAGATAATTTGACATACTATTAAGGGGTTAAAAAAATCTGAGAGAGGAACAAAATAATTATAAATATTCAATATTTGGATGCAATTAGCATTTAAGATGCGTACAGTACCATACTTTGAGTAGCCATTTTCATAGATTTATATCAAAAGGTAAATTATAGAATATCCTATTTCTGAAGTTATTTAATAAGTGGTAGGTCGCTTGCACAAATCAATTTATTTATAATGTAAAATTACCACCAATAATTTATATGAGGGTTGTCCAGGAAGTAATGCACCTCAATTTTTTTCTCAGCCGACATCAATTGTGCGACTGCAAAACGCCAAATATTTTGAAGTTTCATGGGTGCACGCACAAAATATCTGGCTGTTGGAAAGCGTACTACCTGCAGAACCGTTCCAAAATGTCAGTAAGTGATGTACGTTGCGAGCAGCGTGCCGTCGTTAAATTTCGCACTGCCGGGAAAGAAACTGTAGGTAATTTTTGTACGTGCAAAGTCTATGGAGTATCTGCTGTCAATAGGAGTACGGTTGGTCGCTGGGCTTGAAGGGCGAAGGCATCAGATGGCGGTTAGGCTAAAAAAATTGCAGCAGATGGGGACCAGAACAAGAACAGGTACCAACATAGCATACACGCCCTTGTTTCGCGCTTGAGGAAGGCCGTAGAACGGGACGGAAATTGCGTGGAAAAATAGGGCGTATAGTCAAAACATCATTCTATCGTTTGTGTAATTCTCATTATGTGCAATAAGTAAATATCGAAGAAAAACGTATGGTTTATTACTTTGCTGGCAACCCTCGTATATCCATTGCTATTCAAGATGGGTGTTAAAGAGGATAATTCGTTTACACAGAAGTTCCTGTTTCCATTGGCAATTCATCTCCATCAAACCATTTATACTAAAGTTGCCATTTGTGGAAATAAGCAATTCTAGCATAAAACTAAGAATATACACGCGCCAGCTTAAGAGTATTCACGAAAATAATTCAAGTGTGATTCAGGAACGTACAAAAGTTTCCAGCAAAAAAATAAACCTGCCTCGGCAGTTAAAGAGGTTCATCAGAAGAGTATTGTTCATCACGTTGCAAGGAGAGGAAAGAAAAATATTCATAGCAAAATGTCAAGCAAGCCTAAGAGAGAGAACGCTGTGTATAGATTCTTAAAGCAAACAGCTTCCTCGTGTCTCACGATCTCAAGCATGATAATTTAATTTGCGCTCCTCCAAAAAAAATCTCCTTCGAGGGAGAAATGTCATTTCGAGCCGTTGATAGCTTAAGGAGACCTGCTGCGAGGAAAATAAAATTCTCCAAGTCCTTCCGAAAATTGCTCAGCCTAATATTTTCCGTAAATTAGACAAACAGCTTATCCAGTAGGAGACTCAAATTAGTTTTATAATTAAATATAGTAGAAAAAATTTACTTTTTTGGAAATATTAAATGCGGGTATCCGAATAGCAACGAGATTATAAAGCACAGTTAACTGAGACTATGCTAAGGATAAGGCAAGGTTATACATTCCTACGAGATTACCTCATTTATTAAATAATACTAATCTTACAATTTGCACTTTTTATTGTATAAATATAAGTTACTACAGTTTTTTCTATAAAAACCTTTAAAATACTTTAGCAGCCAAGATAAATTGCACTCAATCCTGTTTAAGAACAAACCTATCGGAATATAAACATTTAAAAATACAGACAACAATACATTTACAAATACTTTCACCTTTATTTACCTTTGGAAATGTCGACAAAGCTCATTTTATGCATGAGACTTCCTAGTAACAAATTAATTTCTATAAGTTGTCAACGCTGCAGCTAAGTGAAACTATAATAAGGACAAGTACATCTTATTTACTTGAATGAACTAATAATCTATCGGATATGAAGATCTACTGAGTCCTTAATTTCAACTGCCTCCATTTCAATAGTTTAAAAAAGTTCTCATGTCTTTTCTCGTGACTCAAATGTTTAGTCTCCATTAATAATCGACATGGGTTGTGAATAAAATTGTTTCAACCCATCAGGGCGTAAATATCAAGATTTTTATGCAGAATATGCCAAAGAAATTTTTCAGATAGAGAAGAAGACTGACCTGCTTAAAAATAATTCCATGTTCCAGCTTAGCAAGGAAAGAAAAGCTATCCTGAGCAAATTAAATACGAAATAGGCTAAACAAGAAGAAATATTGAAATTCGTTGAAAGAAAAACTATTTTTAGGGATCATTCCACCACTTCCAAAGTGTTCTCATATGTCTGTAACCAAATTAAGACAGCACCATCTCCTAAATGAAATTACGCGAAAGAGGGAGCTTAAAGTATACTTTTTCCATCAATAATATTACCTAAGACTCGTATAAGGCTCAGAATAGAAGTTTATAAACACTGAAAAAAACGCATTTAATACTCATTTTACCTCTAAGCCAGAATACTTGTCTATCTGACACTTAAAACAACGACACTCTGATTTACTTCCATTCACATGCAAGTATAGGAACTTCTCTAACGCCCACACTAACTTTTTCTTGCAAAAAATATCTTTGAAGAATTTCACTGCTGGTTGAAAGTTTGTTGAGCATACATGGCCATTTCATGATTCTGTAGGTGTGACATAGGTGTGACAATAACGAGAATGTGAAAACCATTTTCGGCCTTGGGTTTCTGTAAAAACAATGCATACTAACCAACGCAACGTAACATAAACGACAAGGACGAAAATAGGACGCCAACGTCATTCCGAAATTAACTCAATTTAAATTTAATTTTTTTTTATATACTATACTGACAATTTTGTACTAATGGACTGATTTATTGACTCAAACGAGTGCGTGGACCAAACAAACAAGACTTTTTATCCGATTTCGATCACCTACAGCTTCAGTTTTGCAAAACCGGAAATCCACAACAGTGGCCCAAGCTTATGTTTAGACCTTTCAAAGTAAAAATACATAAGGTAAAGTCGGGAAGGAATCGGACCAGATTTGAGAAAACTTAGAGAACCCTTGGGGAGGCTAACTTATGGCAACTCAAGTTGTCACAGAAAACGGCTGAATCATTCTCCCCACTTAAGTTCGCGAAACATCTTTCTCCTGTTATAAAAAAAACAAACACGAGCTCAAACTCCTTCTTTGACTCTCTAGTGCCATTCCGAGTCCCCATGAGACAGAATGCGGCAGAGACCCACTTCACTTCCACTGCCCATCGATACGAGCCTCTTCTCCAACCAAAGACCACAGCGCGGCTACGAGCAAAATTTATGCCCGTATCGGTCACTCCTTTACACTATAAGGACAGAGCTTTTTCTACATCCTATGATAACTGCAGGGGGTCAAATTTGACCCAATGATTATCAACAGCTACGCCTACATACTAAGTCATGAGCTGGCACAATAGAAGAGAGGGGTATTAGGACTCCAGTCATTAAAAAAGAAAGGAAGTGAGCTTTGGAGATATATTAGACTACTAACTGGCATTAAAAAAGTCCTTCATTGTATTCACATACCAATCCTTTCGTCCACAATATTTCTCTTACTTATTTTACGTGTGAACTATTAAGGTAGTGAGGGTAAAAGACTATGTTCTCCGTGCATCACTCAATTATATGTTCTTACAAGCTCAATAAATTTAAGATGCAGGGGTGGATTAAGTATCAAATTTGGGGGAGGTCATGACCTGGGTTCGGAGAGTATGGATTGGCCCCGAGGAGAGAGGGGCGTTCTATGTATCTATTTTTTCCTCAACTTGCAATTTCATTTTTATTCATAGCAACAGATTAAATCGGACTCTTTTAGAGAATTTAAACAATGAGAATGAATAAACAATTTTAAAGTTACAACTATCATAAAATATTTCCTTGAAATAGAACTGCTTTTTCGATGGAATTTCAGTCAATTCCTTGAAATTGAATAGCTTTGTCAGATAATGAATTGCTAATATGGGATTAATCATAAGCCAAAATTTGCTTATAATTTATAAATACGCTGAGGAGATGAAAATATTTATCATTAGCCACCTGACTTCCTATGATTTTTCCACTCATGCCACCAAGAAGTGTTTTGGCACTCCTGGGACAATTCTACGCTAATAGTGAAAGCAAATTGAGCTACAATCATAGCAGTCAATTCGAGGTGTGAACACAACTATTCATGGTTATAATATTTATAAATAGCGAAATAGTTATTAGCACTATACTGAGGCGACCCAATACAGCTATTTATTTTTAAGCACGACAGTTATATTTCCCCAATCTATGTAAATTAACATATAAAGTCAGGGTAAATAGATAAAAAGATTTCAGACCTCAAAGGCTAAAAGTTTTACTTTCTATTCAACGGAAAAATATAAAAAATAAACCTTGGTCCGTAGATATTAGGTCTTCTAAAATGCAGATTAACGGAAAGCACGGAGCTTCGGCGAAAACCACGGCACCTCGATAAACACATGCCTAAGAAAATAATTCAGCAAGTGTAGGTTAGCCTGAAATTCTAACGATTGGATCTAGTAGGGATGAATTTATTTAAGATTTTTAATAGCAAAAAGTCTTGATGTCATAATCATGTCTTTGAAATTGCTTGCATATTACGGGAACTTACTCTAGAGAGTCCCTCGCCTTAATTTTGGAAACCGGCTCCCAAAACCTAAAAAAATCATTCATTGAGTAAAGGTGAATAGAAATTTTGAAGATGTCTAAATTTAAATAATTCGATTTCCGCCAATTTTTCAAAAATATTTTTTTTAGCTTTTCCGGCAGGAGAATTACATCATTTTTTAGGATCAAGACAATCAATAAATGACGAAAAAGTCTCTCTGGTGTTACGTCTAGCGGTGTATCTATTCCTATCAGAGTGCTCCTGACATGAAGGGGGCGCTCGCCGTAGGACGAAATCCTGTTGAGGTTAAAGTGAAAAGGATAAGGCGGTAAAGAGTGGGTTGGGAAAGGAGAGAGAAACGAAAGGGAGGCGGGTGGCGGGAGCGAGTTGAAGGGGAGCGGGCGAGGTGGGTCGTGTAAACGGATTAGAGCGATGGGGAAGGAGCAAGGGCAATTGCATTGCGCGGGGATTCCGTCGACAGGGAGGAAGTTAACGGGAAGGGCGGATCCAACCCCCCCCCACCCTCGCCATCCGGAGGAGGGTTGCGGTGATGTGCGAGGAAAAGGGGTTAAATGCTTGGCAACAAGAGTGCCCCCGCCTCCCCCGTGCACCCTGCGAAGGAGTGGAGAAGGGGGATTGTGGTGGACGAGTGGACTGATCCCTAAGCAGAAGTTAGCGCCTCTGGACTCGCCTACTGGGAAGAGGATAGTTCCATAGGTATTCGCCACGCCACGCTTTTATAAAATTTCCTATTTTATGCTATCGCTATTCCCAGCCTTCAGCCTGTCAACAGAGGGTTTCAAATTTTTCATTTCGGGAATCATCAATAATGAGTAATTCACAGTGCAGCAGATAGGAGAGTTAAGGGGAAGGGATATGATTAAGAAGGTAAGCATTTTTCGGCGTTTCATGCTCGTCTTTTGCATCAGGGATATAGTGCCAGAGATCATCACAAGTATTCCAATACAGGAGAATCGAGTGGGTAAAAATGGGTGGGGTGGGGCGTTGTGAAATTCTCAGCAAGTAATAGTAGCATGCCGTATTTTCTATAGCATAGGCGGATTTAGGGAGGAGGTTATTTAAGAATAGACGAGATTTTTAATGCTGTTATCATTACGTTCGTTTGGTTTCGTGTATTACGGATCCCCAATCATTTAAGCCTTGATCCCAAGTCAAGAAGACAGATTTGCCGGTCATTGGTCATTCGCTAGTCTGTAAGTCTAAAATAGCATCGCCCTAATGGGTAAGGGGTTCGAAAACTATCGTTATTGTATACGTAAATTATTAATACTCTCATATGAACATGGATAGAACATGCCGTACAGTTATTTTGTATCTCAAATATGCGGACACCGTTTGCCTATCAGCCACTTCTGCCACAACCCCCCAGAAAAATATCCTGGATCCGCCCTTGTTCTATAGTACCTATATTGAAGTACTCTGATAAGAAAAATGTTAAGAGGAAGCCATACAGGAACTCTAGCAACAAAATACTTCATTGAGTGCGAAAATTTCACGAGGGAAAAATTATTTACATAAGTTTTACACATTTACCACTAGACTCAACTAATGGGAGAGTGCTAAAAATATTCGAATACACGTACCCGAGTGGGCATCAGAATAGGCAGGTGAACCGAGAGTAGGGGTTCGTGAGCCGTTTATCAGACTAAAGTAGTGAGCCATATGTATATATGAGTACGGAAATAGGAGCAACCATTAAGATAATCAAAGAATCGACGAATCCACATTGGTACTCTGGCACTAAAATGCACAAATGAGCGCAAATATTCCACTGAGGAAAAGGAATTTGGCCTTTCCGGGATTTGAACCCGGATCTCCAAAATTTGAGCCAGGAGTTCTTCAAGTTGATGCGTAGTTTTCCGCAGCGTTGTCTAGATGATGTCTCCATACTTCTGGGTTTCACCGCGTGGATTTTCTTTGCGACGACAGTTTCTCCGGTATTCCAACCGGAGAAACTATCGTCGCAAAGTAAATACACGCGGCGAAACTCAGAAGCATGGAGACATCAGGATTTCTTCAATTAAAACAATCAAAGCTTTTAAGCAGACAGAACACGGGTTTGCGAATTCTGGCGCGAATTTGATGGATGAAGGTTTGAAAACCGATTAAGGCAAATGATATTTTCTCATAGGAATTTTTACACTTAAAACGTCCACTTGCGGGTGGCCTCTCGAAGGTACGCCGCACACGAATCCGCCTTTAATAATATAACTGATGAACAACGCAGGCACTTGAGTACTCCTGGATTCGCCAGGCAGAAGTATAGCCACAGAAATTCATAAAAAAAGGACGGTATTCACTCACACATCCTTGAATCCGTCGAATACATATTAGGATATCGAGTTTCCGTCCGGTTACTAGGATACCTCTATGGGTACTCGATTGTCAACTGATTCTCCAATATCAGCTCTTGAGTGCATTTGGCACACTCCAACCATCGGCTCCGAATATTCAAAATGCTCCACTTGCCCCGTGGTACGCCGAGATGAGTATTATGAACTTGTCAGTTACATGAAAACTTTAGCATTTTTTCTCCTCCATCTGAATTTCATCGACGGTTACTCAAGCGAAAGGACTCAACACTTTTTTTTTAAGTTTCACAAATTCCATTGGACTCCACTTGGATTTAAGTAGAAAAAGCAAATCCTGAGAAAGCAAACTGATCGGTCTAAAGTGAGCATAACATGAGGTGCATGATAACTAAATAACATGAAATTCGCTCTATTATTTTCAGTATAATAGCAAAGTCATGCTATAGCCGGAGTCAAATTATATTGCCTTCGGTCTACCTGCTGAGAGAGGCTGGAATATTTATTCGAAGCTGGTGTTCATATTTATTAAAGTGTCTGTAAGCAAATGTAATCTAACTTCACTTTATAATATTATAAAATATCACATTTTAGATGAGTCATTTCAGAATTATCATTTCAAAAAAATGAAATAAACAGTAGCTTTGAATCACACTGAAGCAGAAGAGACTACTTAAACGTCTTCTCGCATCCCAAGTAACAAAGGTATGAAAGAGATTCCTAAACAA